>NC_134357.1:490203673-490503673 GCF_048569485.1 Anomaloglossus baeobatrachus
ATAAAGGCTCGGTCACGCTGTGCAGGCCGGCCAATCACTGCAATTCCACAACTAACAGGGCTGTGGCATTGCAGTGGTCTGCCAGCCAATCCCTGCATGAGGGCTGGCTCTCAAAAGAGCGCCAACATGCAGAAATCAAGACCACGAGTACAGCACGAGTATCGCGAGATTACTCGGTCCCCGCCGAGCAGCCCGAGTACAGCGATACTCGTGCGAGTACCGAGTAGTTACAAGCATGCTCGCTCATCACTAATAAATACTGCTAGTATTCAAATAATACCAGTGCATGGGGGGAGCACAAGGAGAGTTGTCATGGTCACTAAAGTTCATAGGAGCACAAAATTTGGAGCCCCCCACCACCATTTCCACTGTCAAATGACAAGTGCCATTTTATCTTGGAGTTGCACAGTACCTGCCTGGTGCTGCCTAAGCTGAATGCGGCATAGAGATGAGTTTGTCATCAGCTTGTGGGGGGCACGGGGCAGGCAGTGCTAGTCGTGTATACAGGGGTTGCCAGGCCGCAGCGCAGCTGCTCATTAACCCCTTGCCTCCCAGTCGCCGCTCAACTAAAAGGATGACTCTGCCACAGTCCATTCAGCACTCCATTCCTTCCCTGAGAATTAAATGCACACCGGAGTATTCTTTTTCAACAACTGAACTTTACTCTTCTTCTTTACAATATCAGACTTCTCTTGCTCTACACGGGCACGACTTTTGGTCCCGATGCGGTTCCCTTTAGAATCCACTTCAGCATTAAATTAAACGGCCGACCGCTTTCCTGGCACCTGGGCTCCGTTAGATACCATTAGGCCCCTCATTCTCCCGTCTGACGTCACACTGCACGAACCGATTGAAAAAGTCCTTAAGCCTATCCATCCCACCCACAGGGATTAGCTTGCGCTTTGGACAGGCTACGTGCGACCGCACTCCTCCGTTCGTGCTTAGGCCAGGACGTACCCTTCTCAGACAAGGGCCCACTGACCTTCGGTCTCACAGAGGATTTCTTAGGAATTTTTGTATCCAGGAAAGAAACTGACATCTCCCTGATCAACCGGACTATACCCCGCTTCTGTGGACACAGTTCCACAGTCCTCTCAAGAGCAGGACCCCGGGTGTGCATGATCAAATGGGTGACCCTTAGGATCGTAACTTAAAGGCTATAGGTTTTGACCTTGTTCTCTGTATCGCCTCCTGGGGACTCTCCTACCCTCCTTCTACGTCCTGTCCTATATATACACTATCCTCCTCCTTTCTATTAACTAGTTGTCTTGGAGAACAGGAGAAGTTCCAATAGACTGGAGAAGAGCAAATGTTGTCCCTATCTTCAAAAAGGGGAAGAAGGTGGACCCAGGGAACTACAGGCCTGTGAGCCTGACTTCCATACCAGGAAAGATCTTTGAACAAATTATTAAACAACATTTATGCAAGTACCTGGATGAGAATGATGTGATTAACCAGAGCCAGCATGGGTTTATAACTAATAAGTCATGTCAGACTAATTTAATTTCCTTCTATGACAAAATCACTGACTGGGTGGATCAGGGAAATGCAGCAGATATAGTATATCTTGACTTCAGTAAAGCATTTGACAAAGTATCTCATACAATCCTTATTGAAAAAATGACCAAGTGTGGAATGGACAAGGCAACTGTTAGATGGATTTGTAACTGGCTTAGTGATCGGAGTCAAAGAATGGTCATAAATGGCTGCACATCGAGTTGGAAGACTGTTTCAAGTGGGGTACCACAGGGCTCTGTCCTAGGCCCCGTGTTGTTGAACATTTTTATCAATGATTTAGATGAAGGTATTAAGGGTAAACTGATTAAATTTGCTGATGACACAAAGTTAGGAGGAATAGCTAATACTAGAGAAGAGAGAGAGGGGATTCAACAAGATCTAAACAAGCTGGGACAATGGGCAGTAGCTAATAGAATGGTTTTTAACAGGGAGAAATGCAAAATCATACATCTTGGCAGGAATAATGAAAAGAGCATATACAGCATGGGAGGAATAGAGCTATCCAAAAGCATGTATGAAAAAGACTTAGGTATACTAATAGATCACAGACTGAACATGAGTCAACAGTGTGACGCAGCAGCAAAAAAGGCAAACACCATTCTAGGATGTATTAACAGAAGCATACAGTCTACATCACGTGAAGTCATTATCCCCCTTTACTCCTCTTTGGTCAGACCTCATCTGGAATACTGTGTCCAGTTCTGGGAACCACATTTTAAAAAAGACATCAACAAACTGGAGCAAGTTCAGTGAAGAGTGACCAGAATGGTGACTGGACTGCAAACCATGTCCTATGAAGAACGGTTACGGGATTTAGGATTGTTTAGCTTGCAAAAGAGAAGACTGAGAGGAGACTTAATAGCTGTCTACAAATATCTTAAAGGCTGTCACACTGTAGAGGGATCAGTTTTATTCTCATTTTTACAAGGAAAGACTAGAAGCAATGGGATGAAACTGATGGGGAGGAGACACAGATTAGATATTAGAAAAAACTTTTTGACAGCGAGGGTGATCAATGAGTGGAACAGGCTGCCACGAGAGGTTTTGCGTTCTCCTTCAATGGAAGTCTTTAAAAAGAGGTTGGACGGACATCTGTCTGGGATGATTTAGTGAATCCTGCTTTGAGCAGGGGGTTGGACTAGATGACCCAGGAGGTCCATTCCAACTCTAATATTCTATGATTCTATGATTCTACCCAGGTGGCAGGCCTGCTATCACTAAGCCACACTGCCACTGGTGGTGTGACGCCCTGGCACCGCCAGGTGGTCACACAAAATAGGCCCCTGCATAACACCTTCCCTCACTAGGTTACACCAAGCCAAACTAAAAACCCTAGTCACCCCCCAGGGAAGGAAAGGCACACCAGTGGGCCGGACCAGGCGGATGAGAAATGCCCACCTAGGGGTCTAGAAAGCCCGGGGCGGGAAAGCGTGCAGTCAAGTTCAAGTGGTAGTTCGAGTGAGGAGCTATTGCAAGTACTAGCTGGAGGAGTAGTGGAGTGCAGGTGAAGTTGAAGTGCAAGTCGGAGTGAAGGAGCGTCGGGGTAGTGGCCCCGGCGTGTTGGCTAGGTAGCAGACGGTGGTCCATGTCTGACAGAGACGGGGAGACGGCTGCATCCGAGGTGGACCGGGACAGGGAAGGAGCCCGTCGGTACCGACACTGGAACCGATCCGTAAACCGTGCACAGAGGGGGTACTTGGACCCTGAACCCAGGACCGGAACCAACAGCCTAGCTAATTAACCAATTGAGAGCAGGATTACAGGTCCTGTCCCAACCAAAGTCCCAAAAGCAGACAACAGCCCATCGCGGGGGATAGGGCATCTGCCAGGGCCCGGTAGATCCCAAGGGCCAGCGACAGCAGGCAACGCTCCCAACAAAAAGGACCGGGAGCGGACTCCCACATTTCACACCGCGAAGTCCAACACTCAGAAAACACAGTGCAGAGGAAAGTGACACAGAACACCACCCGGGTGGGGGACCAGAGTACACCCGGATGCGGCGGCCAGCCACCAGCACCTTGGTTTACCATCAGACTCGTGTGATTTATTTAATAGTGAGTAAACTAACATTCCCCTGCCTGACCGGGCGCGCCGGCCCCTGTCATCACCGTCCTCAGCACAGAGACACTGGGTGCCGGGGCATCCATCCCTACCCACGGAGGGTTTAACAACCAGCTGCAATACCATCGCCCCCGGGTGTCCCACAACAGCAGCAGTGGTGGCACACTTCACCACACACCGTGGGTGGCGTCACAGAGTGATTACGGCAAGCTCCGTACAAAAACGTCCCCTTTTTATTCGAAGTGTCCGCGCGACCCCCGGGTCCAGAAGAGTCCCTCGAGCCACACCGTGGATCTGGATCCAAGCAGCCCGGCTGCTGGCACGGGGGCGGCACATTGGCCATTTACACAATACACATATACATTTAATTACAGCAGATCAACCTTAGGTGTGCCGGCTACTTCTGAAGGGGGGTGGCGTAGCCTTAACCCCCCCCTTCAAGCTGCAGCACTCTGCATAGGCAGCAAGAAGTCATATTGACAAAGCTCTCACTATAATGACGTGCTTCAAATTGTCTCTCCAGGAAAGGAGACAAACTCTAGCGCAGCGCCACCTATTGGAAGTGGAGATCCTAAAAGTCAAAAGTGGATTTTTAACAATCCTTTGCATATGACTTAGGATTTATGCCAGGTCAGAATCCCAATTTGCAGACACGGTGTTTCGGGGTGCTTGCCCCTCGTCAGTGCAAAGTATGGGGTGTCTGATCTGGCTCATGAGAAGCTATGTGGGGACCACGGGGGAACACAATTCTCCTTAAGGAGACTTGCAAGCCAGTCTGGCTGCCAGTAAGGGGACTTCCCTCTGGGAAATATTCAAATTGTCTGTCCAGGAAAGGAGACAAACTCTAGCGTGAACTTTCTCATATTATATGAATGTGTGAAGAATAAAAGTAAACAAAACTGGTTGGCTAAGTGAACTCTGGTGTTGTGTGTCTTACTATGTTGTGGACCGGCTGCCGAGGTCAAGGACATTGGCCTGAAGAAGCAAATAAGTGTTGTGCACCTGACCCAAAGTCAGTTCCGCACACAGTCTCCTTGGCCAAGTAGAGCGGTGCCCACACAGCCTGGGACTGGCACCCTTCTTCATCTACATAGTGCCAATCACTTCACAATAAAACATACTAAATAATGGAATAAAAATTCCAAGTTCGAAAAAAATCCTTCAATTATTTGTTGGGTTTTGTTTCTAGCTTTCATTGTGTGGCAAACTGACCAGGCGATATGATTCTCGAGGTCAGTGAGATTATGAGGATACTAAAGTTATACGTTTTTTTGGAGTTTAGCAATCATTTCTGAACAATGTGACAAAAAAATGTCTGTCTTGCGGTATTCTGAGACCTGTAACTTTTTCCTTTCCATGGAGCTGCGTGAAGGTTTGTTTTTTGCCCAATGAGCTGTAGTTTTTATAGATTCCATTATTGGGTGCACACTATGTTTTTATTGCATTGTTTGGCGGTGGGAGTGCAAGTGATTAAAAAAGGAAATTCTGTTGTTTTTTTTTTTCTTTTCGGTGTTTAAAATCAGCTTTTATATTTTGGTAGATCAGACTTTTGTGGACACAATGATACCAAGTATGAATATATACTTTTTTAAGTTTATATTTGGCGGAGAAAAGGGATGGGTGATTTTAAACTTTTAGAATTTTTGACAGTATTTTTTGTGCATTATTATTTATTATTATTATTATTATTATTTCAGGGTGTTAATGGCATGTACATTTATCATCCCCAAATGTATTATTCTGAGTTTTGCTTCTGCCACTTTGCCCCCTATTGAATTGGATTATCCGTATTCCCCCAGTAGGAATAACATCCTGATATTGATCAGTGGAGACAAATCCCAAACTATTAGTGAAGCTGAAAGATAAGGAAATCAAGACGTTGGGCTGTCGCAATATCTTATGAACTCCATAGCTGCCAGCAATTGCCTCTGTGCGGGTGCCCGAATGTGAACAGTGCACGGAGCAGCCTTAAGTAACCCCAGAACATTCCAGTAACTCCCAGTAACAACTGTGGACGTGTTCTCTCCTAAGGTGTACACCATTATGGAAAGATAATTCTATATGATGCGTAGTTCTGACAGGTGGTGATTAGTGTAAAGAGGCGGAAGGGATTGTTTCAATAGGAAAAAATGAGCTAATGAAGTGAGCGCAGTAAATCATAGATTCTACGACAGCAGGAGAAGATGAGAATGTTCATTTTATTGGGAGGGGGGAAAGTGACCAATCTGCTTCTATGAAATTGACAGTGTTGAGAGAGCTGCATTTGATATGAGCAACTTTATGATAGTGGGAATTAGGTATAATGTAGCCAGTCAGTTTATTTATAGGGACGATGACAACAGCAGATGAGGACTATGGCCTTGTGGGGGAAAGTGACTTGTTTATATGTGGGTATGTACAGAGTTTCAATCTATGTATTTAAATTTATGATGTGGTGGAAGTAAAACACCATACAGCCAATCAATTCATAAGATGTTAGTGTGTCGCCAGGGTTATGGGGTACTCGGTCCCAGGCGGTGTGTAACTGGGGAATGTCACTTTGGTGGCCGTGCCCGCGGTTCCGTGCCCTGCGTACTTTTGAAAAGGGGATTATTTACAGGGGATTGTTGAACAAAGTTTATACGTGACACCACTTGCTGTTTTGCGGCTATAGGGATGGAGCCGCCACTGCACAATGTTCACTACTGGGGCTGGTGTTGGTGGCAGCCTGGATGTTAGGCCCTCTGCAAGCAGGTCCAGGCCCCAGAGGATAGGTGTTGCAGGAGGGTGTTGAAAGAAGGTAGGCCACAATAGGAGTTTCAGTGTAACTGGTTCTTTTTATTCCCTGCAAGCTGGTAACTGGTCACCCGAGGCTGGCTGGTCTTAACCGCAGGTCCCCTTTGTTCCAGTGCCGGTTTAGTGACCTGGTGGCTTCTTTCCCCTGCACCTGTCTTTGGTTGGTGGGTCTCCGTAGCGTAGAGCGGCTGGGGGTCCCCTCCTGGTTGTCTTGTACAGCAGTCTGTATGACAGTAGCGTGAATCCTGTGGGGTTGGAGTCTCTGGTTCTGTCCCCGTTTCTCCCTTTGCTACTGAGTCCCGAACTTCAAGGTCAGTGAGGTCCTTGATGGTCCCCTCACTGTGCAGATTTTATCAGGTCTGCCTGATGGCTTCAGGGGGGCTACATTAGCAGCAGGAGATGAGTATCATGATATTTCGGGGGAAAGTGACCTGTCCATTTATGTGAATATGTTAGTGTGGACAGGACTTTATAGGATGCGAGTAGGAATAAGACACTCTATGGTTAATTAAATGAAGGGAATGATGACAACAGCAGCAGAATATGAGGATGTTATTGTTGTGGGAGGCAGTGACATGTCCACTAATGATATTTTATTAGTGGAGACAGGAATTCATGTAATGTGACTAGTAATTAGACACATACAGTATATCAGATGAAGATAATTATGACAACAGAAGGAGATGATCGAGAAGGAGACGATGATCTTAATGTTGTGAGAGGCAGTGGTATGCCCACTCGTGAATATTTTAGTGTGGAAGAGTGATGCGAGTGGGAATAAGACTCTATACAGCTTATTAAATAAATGGAATAGGGCCTAAAAGCAGCAGGAGATGAGGATGTTGATGTTATAGAAGGAAGTGACTTGTCCACTAAAGTTTATGTCATACAAGCCAGGTCTGCATACAGATGTGAATGGGAATTAAAGACACTATAGCCAATAAGATCATAAAGATGGTGGAAACAGAAGTAGATGAGTTTATAGATTATGTGAGGAAAATGACCCATCCAGTCATTTGATTTTGTCAGTGTAGACAGGGGTGCATGTGAGGAGAAAGGGATAAAACAACTAATACCACAGCAGTATATTATGGGAGACAGTGACCTGTTCGTATTTATCATTTCTTCATAGAAGACAGAGCTGTATAAGATGAGAACAGTGTTATGATGTAGGAGGGGAAAAAAATAAACTATAGGCAATAAGATCATAAAGGAGTTAGCAGCATAAGATGAATATGTTGATGTTATTGGGAAAGTGACCTTTCCACTCTTGAGTTATAAGGAACAGATGTTGCTTCTTAGAGGTATAATGTGATGATGTGAACTAGTGTGCCACCCCCGTGCCAGCAGCCGGGTTGCTCGGATCCGGATGCGAGGTGGCTCGAGGGGTGTCCGGACCCGGGGGTCATGCGGCCATTTAAAGGAAGGGGGTATTTACAGGGAATGGTGTTTAGAGTTCGTGATGCTCCCGGTGGTGTGTGTTAAGGTGGAATACCACCGCTGCAGTTGGGAGTACCCGGGGGCGATGGAGCGGGGCATACAGGTGTTAGAACCCTCCACAGGTAGGGGGAATGCCCCGGGACTCAGTGATGGTATCTGGGGAGTGCCGTTGGGTGCAAAGGGGATCACTTTTGTACTCACTCAGTCCAGTAGACTGACACCGACCACTGGATAAACCAAAGTTCTGTATACCGCTGCCGCTGGGGGGAGCTAGTTCGTGTCCCGTCCCCAGTGGTGTTGCCTGGTGATCCGTGACCTTCCTCCTGGCACTAAGTTCACTTCTCTGTTGGTCCCGGTAGTATGGAACTAGTCGGGTCCCACTCCCTAGTATGGCTAACTGTGGGAGCTTGCTCTCAGGGTTCACGCTTGGGATTTTCTGGACCGTTTTTGTGGAAAGTCCTATCCCCCTCGTTGTGCTAGTACCCCGATTTTGGAGCTGGTGGAGAGCGGATCTTGAAGGCTCCGTTCTCGTCGGGTACATTGTCAGGTTGCCTGAAGCTACTCCCTGACCTAGGGTCCACGTACCCTGTCGTGCCCTGGTCCCAGCCCGGTGATGGTATAAGGCCGCCGGCTGTCCTCCACGACAATACCGTGCCCCTTGTCACGATCACCTGTGACTGGGGTCCAGCTTCTACCAGGTCCAGACCACTGTCTGCTACCTAGGTGCCTCCAAGGAGCCCGGCTCCTGACCTCCTCTCTCCTTCACTTCCCACACTCAACTCTCCGCTGACTGACACTTCTGACCTCCCCTTACCAACCCCCCAAGTGGGTGACCCTATTCCACTCAGGGCGTCCACTGGTGTGTCTGGTGGGTGTGGTGCAGAGTGTACCTTAGGACCTTAATCAGCTGATGTAGGCAACACCATGTAGTTGGGGACCCACAACCAAGGAGGAGGCGGATACTGCACGGAGGGCAGATTGTGCAATACCCTATGACAACCCGATAGTGCAGGGGCGTCACACTAGAATCGGACACTTTGTCACTCTGTGGTCAAATGGATGAAGGAAATGGTCTCAGGATGTGAATGCAGGCTCAATTTTGACTTCTGGTTTGAGGTAAATGTGAATACTACAGCTCTCCGCTCAAAATTCATAATGAATGAATAAGACAACACTCATAATAGTGTGCCCATAGTGCCAGTCTCCTGTTAAACAGGTCATACTCTCCAGAAAGTACCGATAATTCTCATGGTAGTGCCCATAGTGCCAGGCTCATACTCACCTGGTCATAGTATCAAGAATGTACCGATAATACTCATGGCAGTGCCCATAGTGCCGTATTCATACCTGGCCATAGTATCAAGAATGTACCGATAATACTCATGGTAATGCCCATAGTGCTAGGCTCATGCTCAACTGGTCATAGTATCAAAAAAGTACCGATAAAACCCATGGTAGTGTCCATAGTGCCAGGCTCATTCTCACCTAGTCATGGTATCAAGAATGTACTGATAATACTCATGGTAGTTCCCATAATGCCAGACTCATACTTACCTGGTCATAGTATAAAGAATGTACCGATAATACCCATGGTAGTGCCCACAGTGCCAGGCGCATGCTCACCAGGCCATAGTATCAAAAAAGTACCAATAATTCTCATGGTAGTGCCCATAGTGCCAGACTCATGCTCACCTGGTCATAGTATCAAGAATGTACAGATAATACTCATGGTAGTGCCCATAGTGCCAGACTCATACTCACCTGGTCATAGTATCAAGAATGTACCGATAATACTCATGGTAGTGCCCAGCCCGTGCCCAGCCCATGCCCACCTGGTCATAGCATCAAAAAAGTACCAATAAAACCCATGGTAGTGCCCATAGTGCCAGGCTCATTCTCACCTAGTCATGGTATCAAGAATGTAACGATAATACTCATGGTAGTGCCCATAATGCCAGACTCATACTTACCTGGTCATAGTATCAAAAATGTACCGATAAAACCCATGGTAGTGCCCATAGTGCCAGGTTCATGCTCGCCTAGTCATAGTATCGAGAAAGTACTGATAGTCCTCAAGTGATGCCCATGTATCAGTCTTACACCACACCTGGTCATATAAAGTACATTGTCAAATAGAAGTGGCATTATCAATCCACATCATGACTTTTCTGACAATACAGATAGTTGTGTAATATTGTCTCCTGCAATTTAAGGATTTTCTACTTTCCATAATGCCCCTGGGCATAGGAGAAGCCACTCCGCTTTGTATTGAGCAAAGCTACTAAATCTATGCAGAGGATCAGAATTTATTCAGTGGCATCATGCTGGTGGTACCTCCTATCATTGGCATCCACCCAGACCAGTTTCGGCACTGCACAGAAAAAACTATGTACTGTGGATTAGATGTAATATGGAACCTGAGTAAATTATTTGTTCATCCTTTAGAAAAGAGAAGGAGTAAACTTCTACAGCAGCTCAGAGTATTTTGGGGGGACGGTGTGTTACAGGGGGAGTGGCTGATTAGGATAAAGGTGATGAATATCCCATTCACCAGTCGGGGTCCACCGTGCTCCAAGATGGTAAAGGAGCTGCTGGCAACCCGTAGGTTAGGCGGATAATAAATAGCTGGGTGGCAACGAAATAATATGAGCCTGATCCAAGTTAAACGTCACTTGGACCAGGACTATTGTAAACCCTGTTAACGCCACAGGGTCCACACACCCAAACCAGGAACTCCCCTGTTAGCACCACAGGAGTCCTGGGCTACACTGTCCATGTGCGTATGGGGCACATCGGAACAGTTGGCGCAGCAGCCGCAGCCCACTTAACCATACTGGGCTGCTACAACAGGACTGGAGCGATAGGAAGGGAAGCGCGGTGCCTGACCTTAACGTGCTGAGTCACGAATCTTGACAGGCACTGGACGCTTAACCCTACCTACCGCTTACAGCACAAATGGTTGAGACCACAATATGGCTCTATCATATGCATAAGCGCATGTGCATATGAAGACTGCACACCTCCATGCGGTCTTCAGGCCCTTTTATCACCTAGGGTCCGCCCCAAACCCACTGTGAGCCACAAATGGAGCCTCCACAGTCCAATAGCGGAGTGCCACATCATCAGTGACGTCACCAGCGGCCTATCCGGAACCTCCATGTCACTGATGACACATGGGCAGCACCGCCCCAAACACCCTACCAGTCATTGTCTGATGACCAGTGGTGGGGTGCCAGCTCATAGGGGCGGGCCTCCGCGAGCCAGTTCGGAGTGGCCATATGATCAGGACATCTGACGCTAACTAGCCTATCAGGGCCTGCCACTTCACGGACATGCCCAGTGAAGTCCTTACCGAACTTAGGGTGCTTTCACATCAGCCGCATCACAAGCCGCATATAACCGGATCCTGTGGATTGAATGTGCAATGCATGCAACCGCAATTGTTATTTTACCGGACCCTTCCGCAGCGGGACACAGAATTTATCGGCCGTCACTGGAGTCAGCTGAACTTCACAGCCCACACATGTTGCGATGAATACAGGTTATAAACAGTCACTGCCAGGTATGCTGGCTAGCAAACAAAAATAGGGCGAAGCCCATGTCATTTTTGTTTTTTTGTTTTGTTTTTTTTTTTAGTTTTTGGGCAAAAAACTTTAAAAAAAAAGGCTTCCCTGGATTTTCCATTGCCAGTGAAGGTAACACCAAGCAGTGGGGGTTAGCAGCCAGTTGCTGCTTGGGTTACCCTTAGCAATAGAAAATGCAGCGGGAGCCCACACTTTTTTTTTTTTTACGCCAAACTCTAGGGTTAGGGTTATGTGTTTGGGTTTTTTTATTTTTTATTTTTATTTTTTAATGAATTAAAAAAAAATCGACACGGGCCCATCGAGCACCCGAGCATTCTACTGCTCACTCATCCCTACTCCTGACCACACAGCCAGCAGAACAAGTAAACAGATCAGCTGACTCCAGTGTCGGCTGATGACTGGTAGGGTGTTTTGGGCGGTGTCTATGTGTGCCTATGTGTCATAAGTGACATAGCGGTTCCGGATAGGCCACTGGTGACGTCACTGATGATGTGGCACTCCGCTATTGGCGCCATTGTTGCCCAAAAAGTAAAAAAAAATATGTGGGCTTCGCCCTATTTTTGTATGCTAACCTGGTACAGCAGACAGCTGCCTATTGTACCTGACTGGGAAACAAAAATATAGGGAAGCCCTTTTTTAGTTATTTCATGAATTTCACGAAATAATTGGAAAAAAACAAAAAAAAAAACAATGTTGGCTTTGCCCAATTTTTGTGTCCAGCCAGGTACAACTAGGCAGCTGGAGTTTGGAATCCGCAGAGCATGGTGGCACAAGCTTTATGGGCCCCTCGCTGCGAAATGCAGTCCACAGCCGCACCAGAAAATGGTGCTTTCATAGAAGTGCCAACTTCTGGCGCTGTGTTTCCAACTCTCCAGCGGCCCTGGTGCCGGGTGGCACTCGGGGTAATAAGTGCATCGGAGCCAGTACTATATTTTGATCGAGGTCAAAAACGCAACAAGTAGCATTTTTGAAATTTGGTAAAATACCGCAAAACACCGGATCCAGTGTGTGCCGCATGCAACCGCTTGTGACCACATATTGCCGCAATTCCATTGCAAATGCATTAAAATGACAACGCACTTGTAAAGGATCCGCTCATATGAGGTTTGCGTTTTTTTTGCGGACCGGCAAAAAAAACACTGATTTGAAAGACACCTTATCCTCCAATGCTCAGTAGCCTGAACAACAGACTTAAGGGTGCTTTACACACTGCGACATCACTTACGATATATCGTCGGGGTCACGTCATTAGTGGCGCACATCCGGCGCCGTAGCAACATCGCAGCGTGTGACACCAATGAGTGACGATCAACGAGCGCAAAAACATGAAAAATCGTTGCTCATTGACACGTTGTTCATTTCCTTAATATCGTTGCTGCTGCAGGTACTATGTTGTTCGTCATTCCTGCGGCACCATACATCACTATGTGTGACACCGCAGGAACGACGAACATCTCCTTACCTGCGTCCACTGGCAATGAGGAAGGAAGGAGGTGGGCGGCATGTTCCGCCCGCTCATCTCCGCCCCTCCTCTGCTATTGGACGGCTGCCGTGTGACGTCGCTGTGACGCTGCATGAAACACCCCCTTAGAAAGGAGGCAGTTCGCCGGCCAGAGCGACGTAGGGAAGGAAGGGAAGGTAAGTCCGTGTGATGGGTGTTAGCAATGTTGTGCGTCACGGGCAGCGATTAGCCCGTGTCGCACAACCGACTGGGGCGGGTACCGATATCGCAGCGTGTAAAGTACCCTTTAGTCTCAGAAATAAGACTATTAGCCTAAGCATGCTCAGTGGGCACAACACAGGACTTGGGCACAGAACGAAGTCCAAGTACCTGTGCAAAGAGGCTTTTCGCACCAAGTGTGTGAGCATGCTCAGTAGCCTGATCTCAGGCCTTAGCCTCAGAAATGTGTGCATGCTCACCAGGCGAAAAACTGGCTGGGGTAAACCGGCACACTCATGCACCTTAGCCGCCTCTCCACACTTAGGCCCGTTTCACATGTCAGTGAAAAACACTGATGTTCTTCACTGACGTGTAAAACACGCAAATGTTCCTCCGTGTTCCGTGATTCCCGGCACACGTGGGTTGTCCATGTGTGATCCGTGATCCCGTGATTGCACATGGACATTACTCACCTGCCTTCACTGCTGCTGTCCATGGTGCTGGACTCCTCGGGTCTCCAGCGTCCGCCCACCGCTCTCAGCACCTACTTCCTGGTCGGCAGTTCCTGCTCTCATGAATATTCATAAGCCAGGCAGGAGCTGCCGAAAGCAGAGGCTGCACAGCGAATCGCAGGCAAGGTAAGTTGAAAATTTTGAATATTTAATATGTCCGTGATTTTCTTGTATGTGTGTCACTGATCACACACGGATCACACCATAGTGTGGTCCGTGGGTCATCAGTGATGCCAGACAAAAACTGACATGTCTCCGTGCAGAATCACGGCCAAGGGTGCACGCTGCATGGAGACACGTTCAGTGAAAAATCACTGATGTGTGAGCAGACCCATTGATTATAACACAGGTGCAGGGAAAGGCAGTCACCATCAACCTACCGGGAGAACAACCGCAGCCGTCTGTGGGACCCATCCATCCAGCCATTTGTTTGACCAGAGACTCTGTGTGAATTACTGGCTGAGTGAGTACCACCGTGCCGTGTGGCACAGCGCTGCCCCCGCGACCCTGCACCTCACTAGGCCCCGTAACCCGCCTGCCAACCATCGCTACCCCATCAACGGGCCCCGGGACAACCAACCCCCCTACCCACGGAGGGGAGAACCAACATCCAAGCTGCTCCCTGTCACCGCTCCCGGGATCCCCGTCCAGAGCAGCGGTGGTGTCACCAACCTCACCACAACCATGGGTGGCGTCACGGACAATATCCCTAAACCAAACCACCCCCTTTCACTCACGGGCGAGGAACGCCGCTCGAATCCCCGGGATCCGGCCCACCGCTCGAGCCACCACCGAGCAGCAGCAGCAGCCGGACCCGAGCAGTGGGTGAGCGCAGCGTCCCCTCCTCTGCCCGCGACAGATGGAGAACCGCCGCTGCTAAATGTGAGTACTCCCAGAGCTGGTGGTGATTGCAGCAATAGTGTTAGGCCCTCCGCAGGTAGGGCCGTGTCTGGGAGATGATGAGGGGTAATAATACTCACTTGGACCCAGGGGTTGCTGGTTCAGGTCCCTTGGAGTATCAGTGCCAATGTAGTGACCCAGGTTGCTCTGTCCCCGGCACTCTCTGTTGGTTGGGGCCCCGTAGCGTGGAGCGTTTGGTGCCCGACTGTCCCTTTTGGGGTATAGTCTCCTTCTCCGTATGGCGGGCAGTGCAGACTCTGTGGGGAGGTAAGTGTCCAAACCCCAATCCTAGTTTACTGCTGATGCCCCTGGATTTTTTGGTTCAATGAAGTCCGTGAAGGTGTCCTCACCGGGCAGGTTTTTATCAATCCATGTAGAACTGATGCCTGATCTAGGGCCCTGTGCCCCGTGCGTGCTTCGGTCCCAGCGGTATCTCCGATACCCGACCTGGAAACCTCTCTCCTGTGCCCCGGGGTCACCGTTGCACGGACCCAGCTCAGTCACGTCCGCACACCTCTCTTGTATGCCACACTTATCTCGATTCTCTACTGACTGCTGACCCCTCCCACCATGCTGGCTAATCCCAGGGACTCATTTGTTTCCATGGCGACCATCCCCTTACATGTTTAACCCTCTATGTCCGGTGTGGAGTGGAGAACTAGAATTATGGTTGTGCTTTGGTGGTATTGGCACTGGTACTCCAGGTCCCAGGGGGTAGGTCCTGCATCCCGAAGAGGATGCAGTTCCCTGTAGTGCCCTGAGTGGCTCAGGGGTGCTACAAACGCATTCCTTACTCCTAGCCTCCCTATGTTCCTTGCATGTCCCAGTCCCCCCTAATTCTTCATTTACCCCTACCGTCTCACTGTCTCTATCTGATCTATCTATCCCCTTATTTGTTCCACTGCCCTCTCTCCCCCCAGATCCTAGTTTAAAAGCTCCTCCATTCGTCTAACCATTTTCTCCCCCAGCACAGCTGCACCCTCCCTATTGAGGTGCAGCCCGTCCCTACCGTAGAGCCTGTAGCCAACTGAGAAGTTGGCCCAGTTCTCCATGAACCCGTACCCTTCCTTCCTACACCAATTTCTAAGCCATGTATTTATCTCCCTAAGCTCTAGCTGTCTTTCTAGTGACGCTCGTGGCACCGGTAGTATTTCTGAAAACACCACCTTCGAGGTAATGGACTTCAGCTTCTCTCCTAGTTCCCTGTATTCATTTATAAGGACCTTCCATCTGCCTCTAACTTTGTCATTAGTAACAATCATGACCGCTGGGTTTTCCCCAGCCCCACGCAGCAATTTGTCTATCCGATACGCAATATGCTGAACCCGAGCACCCGGCAGACAACACACTGTTCGGCATTGACGGTTAATATGGTGAATGATCCTAAATTCACGATCATGTGCAGAATTGTGGAAAATATTGGTCTGCAGGATAAATGGAGCAATCTCCGCACTTCCAGGATCCCCATACCAAACATTCTCTTAAGGACTTGTTACACCTTGCTGTGATAGTATGAGTCTCAGAGGTACGTTTTTTAATCTCTGGATCCTCTGATGGATTGGCCAATGTTTCTACAGGATCCGAATTCCATTTACAATGATAGCTAGTGATCAGGAGAACAGACTCCACTTTAGGTGACTTAGTTTTAGTAACCAGAAGGTCCTTTCTAGTGTTGTAACAGCACATTTATATCTGTCAGATGTGATCATGTTGATAGCCTCTTTGTATAAATGTATTATGTAAGCAAGAGGCTTCCTTTTCAAAATCTTCAGCTACATCACAAATTGAGCCATGGGTATAGACCAAATGACATGGGATGAGTGTGCAGACTTAGCACGAAAATACAAGTTAACACTTGTATCCTTACGGTAAATGGTCATATGGATATTTCCTCCTGAATCTGTGAAGATCTGCAGATTTAAGAAGTCAATGGCTTTTTGTTCAATCCTGTGGGTTAGCCGGATGTTCAAATGTTTGTTGTTCAATGTGATCAAAAATTATTCTAATGCTGTCCAGGACTCCAACGAAATATACAGAATATCGTCAATGTAGCGCATCCAGGACACAGTTCCGTCACCAATAGAGGAACCAGTTGATGGTATCTGATCTCTTTTCCATAGGCCAAGAAATAAATTAGAGTAAGATGGTGCAAAAGTCGCACCTATTGACACGACCTAGGTATGTGGGTCTTTACATCACCAGATCATCGGGACTTTTCCGTCCTTCGGGCTCAAACTTATGTGCGCAGTGTTTCTGACCACTATTAGGTCCCCTCCCTGTAGAAGTCCATTGAATCATTTGGTCAATGTAAGTACCACCTGCTTACCTTATAAAAGTCACCATTGAACCCGTCAGGTCCGGGTGATTTACCTGCAGGTAGAAGCCTATTAGTCTTTGTATTTTTTACTCAGTGATTGTTGTTTTCAACCCACTCAATTATACTGATGTAAGGGGTACTTTGCACGCTGCGACATCGCTAGCCGATGATAGTGATGCCGAGTGCAATAGTACCCGCCCCGTCGCACATGCGATATCTTGTGATAGCTGCCGTAGCGAACATTATCGCTACGGCAGCTTCACACGTACTTACCTGCCCTGCGACATCGCTCTGGCCGGCGACCCGTCTCCTTCCTAAGGGGGCGGGTCGTGCGGCGTCACAGCGACTTTACACAGCAGCCGTCCAATAGAAGCAGAGGGGCGGAGATGAGCGGGACGTAAACATCCCGCCCACCTCCTTCCTTCCGCATAGTCACTGGCGATGTGTGCTTCCGCAGGAACGAGGAACAACATCGTACCTGTCACTGCAGCGAAATTATGAAAATGACCGACACTACACAGATCACCGATTTACGACGCTTTTGCGATTGTTTATCGGTGCATCTAGGCTTTACACGTTGCGACGTCGTTACTGGCGCCGGATGTGCGTTACTTTCGATTTGACCCCGACGACATCACAGTAGCGATGTTGCAACGTGCAAAGTACCCCTAAGACTCGGGATCTACACCTTCTCAAGGAAAAGTCTGACCTTCATCCCCCCTTGAGGTTATTTTGTATTTAAATCCTCAGAGAATTCCCGTAGCACTTTATTAATATCTTCAGGTATCCTTTCCCTTAAGTTTTAGGATGTTGTTTGTCCCTTTCCTTAACTTAGCCTTATTTCCATGGCGCCTCAGGTCCACCTCCATCTGCATTTTACTAAATTCTTCCTGCCTTTATGCCAATTCATCGAAATCTTTTTTCTCCTTCTTCCATTTCTCCCTTGATGTACATAGAACATATACTCTCCCTCACCAGGTGATTCTTTTCTCCAGACGTCATTTAAGTCCGCATCAGCTACCAATTCTTCTAGAACCATTGGTTTCCCATTAACCTCCTCTCCCAACCCACCCAGTACCGTTCTATCCTCTTCTACTGAAAACATGGTGTTAAAATCACTACCTACTATAACTTCAGTAGCTGTGTACCTCAGTAATCTTGTATATAGCTGATCACAGAATGATTTTTGGTCTGAGTTAAGGTCATATATATTATGTACACTTATTACGGCTTCAGCCCCTTCTAGCATTAGATTGAGCCACCTCCCCTTCACATCTCTGCCCACTTGTACCACTTTGTAAGGTAGACTTTTGTGTAATAATATGGGTACTCCCGCTCTCATCCCTTCCGCCGGATAACCATACACCTCCCTTACCCATAATTTCTTCATCCTGATTAGATCTATCCATAAATGTGTGTCCTGTAACAGGGCTATGTTTGTTTTTTCATTTTTTCAACTGGCACAAAATCATAATTCTTTTATCTGGGGCTTTAAGCCCTTTTACATCTTATGATATAATGTGCATCATATTACATGTCTAATATACCAGTGCTATCCACTAAGCAAATGCACCATTCACTAGGGGAGGTACCTTAATCTCTCATATTTTGTTCTGTGTTTGCTGCCCCCAACTGAACATTCACTTCCTATTCTTGATCTTTTTCCCTTGGCAGTAATAAGCAATAGTTAAAACCTTAATGTTTCATTATGAATACCCCTTCAAGTGGTTCTTGTCAATGTCTTGTTAGACTACCCTCTCGTATATCAGTGTGTCTTCTTCTTCCTCCCCACAGAAAGTCACCTATCTGTACCAGTGCCCTTTTGGATCCTCTTCTGAGTCTTGGGAAGTCACTGCCTTTGGTATTGTGGGCTGCAGCTCTGTCTATTAGGTCCTCCTTCCGCTGTGTCCTGGTCTTCCCTTTCACAGTCTTTGTCCAGTATTTCAGATATGTAGTCCTTGGCATCCTTTTGATTTTGAAGTTCTTCACTGAACCATCTGGGTGATGAATTTACAGCACCGCAGCATACAAAAGATGCCATTGGATTCGATATTTATATAGTCTGGTGCAACTAGTACTGAATATCTTTGTCCCTGAAATGTCAATGATTCTTTGCAACATCAAAACACCCTTGAAATATCTTGGCCATTGCCTGTCTCGGTTTTTGGTTTGGTTCTGAAAAGACATTTGATCTTTCTGGCCCTACTCTGTGAGCCCTCTCTATATGCCACTTTGATTCTATCCCAAGGTCCTCCTCAAATATTCCTTGCAGTTGCCTCAGCTGGATAGACTCTGGACGTCCCACAATTCTTAGATTGTTCTTGCAGGACCTGTTCTCCAAGTCCTCTCTATATAGTCCACAAGGATATATACACTCTTCTGTAAGAGGCTCACATCTTTGGACACTTGCTGAGATCCGTCATCCAGCCTCCCCATAAAGCTTTCCACTTTGTCAAGTCTCACGCTATACTGAGTGATTCCTTCAACAAGTCCACCTAATGCTTTCTGGACTGTGACTTCTAGAGTTACGGTTATATCGGGACTAGATGTATTTCCTCCCTTGACAGATGTGTTGCCACTTCCTAGGTCAGTATAGTTAATAACCTGTTTTTCTGTCATTGGTGCTGCTGCACATTTCTACCCTTTGGCTTGACTGCTTCTCTCGCCTCCTCTCCATCACCCATCCTGTCTAGCTCCTCCACTGCAGCTGTCTGGGCTTTTTGCCCCCTTTGTACTATGTGTTTCAGTGGGAGCTGCAGCCATGGCCCACCAGGTCTGAGACTGACCTCCGCCATCTTTGATTCTTCCTTCCCCATGCGATCCTCAGCGCTCACCTGCAGTTTGCCGCTGCTCCAGAGAATGTACCACTCAATGTGTCGGTGAGTAGTCTCCCTTTCTCCTCCTGCACTGACTGCCACCTTCAAAGCGAATTTCCCTGCGGCAAGGAGGGGGGGGGGTACTGCTGAGTTTCTGCGGACCACCGCACTTTCACTCCCTCTCAGCCAGAACCGAAAGTCAATATTCAGGTTTATTAACTTTGAATTTTGGATTGACCAACGACTTTGTAGTTGTTCAGTAATAAAATTAATCATCAAAAATACCAATTGCCTAATAATTCTGCACACAATATTTGTATACATAGGTGGACCTAAAACATCAAAATAGTACACGAGTGTCGCAGTTGTGTAGTGCCAGTGTGTTGAAGACGTACAAAGCTGATTAGAGCTGTGAATAGTATGTGGCTCTAACAGGTGGGAAAGTGTTAAAAAGTTCCCAGAGTAACTGCGTATATAAAGGCCTCTGTTTTCCAATACCAGGGTCAGTTACAGAAGGCAAGTAGAGCAATAGGAACTAGCAGTAGAAAAGATTGGAACTTGTATGTGAGGGACAGCCCTGTTTATAGATGGTAGTGCTGCCTCAGGCTCCATTCCTAGAGAGAAGTTGGCATCCATGTCTCTCCCTGCTGCGGAAGAGTGTAACCATCAGGAATACATTTTGGCAAAGTAAGGCTTGCATAATTGAGTGTGTTGGCACAAGTCAAGAAAGAGCAAAATTAATGATACAGAGGTTTTGCCGTGAGGCACAACATTGCGAGGAATGAGATTAGTGACGGCAGAAGTGCCACAACTGAGAGGCTGCAGGACTGAGAAGGGCCTCTGAAGATATAAATTTGATCTATGATGCCCAGACAGAAGCAAGACCTAGAGGGCAAGCATCCCATGGGTTTAACACAGCCTTTGCTTGAGTGATGCAGAGAAGAATCTTTAATGGTCTAGATGGGGCCTGAGTGAGCCAGATGCTCCTGTTGCAAGAGTCAACAAGTCAGCTCATCAAAAGGTCTATCAGTTCTTGCGCAACAAACACTGCAGTCGAGGAGGCTCAAAAAAAGATGAAGAAGCCTCGACTTCAATATCATCATTAGAAGCATTGGCTCAAGTCTGCAAAGAAGTATGAAAAGTACTAAGTGCTGATGGGGGGAAATGGGTCTGTAAGAATCAATGGAAAGGGGACTAACGGATTGAGAAAATTAAGGCACTGTTAAGTTTGGTGGAGGAAGCCTGATGATATGGGTTGTTTCACAGCGAAAGGTGTCAAATATTTGACCAGGATCAATAATGAGTTCAATGCTGAGCTATATGTGAGTATCCTACAAGGTGAGTTACTATGCACACTCAAGTACTATGGGTATGAAAAGGACAACATAGTGTTGAAGCAGGACAATGACCCGAAGCATACGTAGAGATTGCTGAAGAAATGGTTCAATGACAATGAAGTAGAGGCTCCCACAGTCCCCCAAACCTCAACCCAAGCGAACACTTCGAGACCAATGAGGGGAATCAAACACTTGTGGGTAGAGTTGAAGACAAAGCTGTATACATACCCAAGTGAGTCAACGGGTATGCGCCAACATTGGCTGGGATCAGATTTCGGTCGAGACATGCTTGAATATGATCATGCTGAGAAGGATTCAGGCAGTGTTGAAAGCCAAAAGGTGGTTTTACAAAATGCTAACAAAATAATACAAATTAAAATTGTTTTTTTTTTTGGAGCAAAACAGTAACAATACAGTGACATGACAAAAATCTACATAACTAATTATATGCTAAATAGTTTCAAATCACATTTATGTATGATATAGATGATTGACTATATAATGAAGGTAGTCTCACGCTCACACCTATAGTGGATGGTGCAATATGGAACTTGAACGTCAAAAGTTAAAAACATTGTTACCCTTTTGTATGTCACTGTATATATAAGATAGAGGCTGCTGTCTGTATATATATATATATATATATATATATATATATACATATAAAATATAGAGTCTGTGGGCTGCATATGTATACTATAGAGGCTGCGGGCTACATATATATAATATAGAGGCTGCTGGCTGTATATATACAGCACTCTGTAGACACACATCCACACTATATACATATAGAGAGAGGGGAGCCAGCACGATCTGAAAATAGCATGCATCATATAAAAAGTGCAAATTCACAGATTTATTCCAACTGTACTGTAATATAAATGAGATTTTTAGCAAATAATTGATCAATTCTTTGAGCCACCCCTGCCAACGTCACGGCAAATCTCAATAGGGGGGTCCTACACTATATTCTGTATTTCATGTGCCATGCGGCCTCCTAGATAAAGTTAAAAGCAGAACCATAATGGAGCACATATGGACACACAGTACTGCTACATACACATATAGACATACACAGCCCTGCTATGTGCACACTGCATGCACATGTAAAGATACACAGCTCTGATACATGCACACTATATGCACATATAGAACACCCAGCCCTGCAACAGGCACATTTACTTACACACACACACACTATACATTGCCACATCTTGCAGTCCTAATTGGTACAGAGCAGGAGAGAAAGCCACTGGGACCTGCACAGAAGCTGCAGCAGTTGAACAGATGCAATACCTTCCAATGTGATCATATGATCAGTCACATGATTAGTCATATGATGTGAAAGATCCTGAAATTATTAGTGCAAAAGGTCCTTCAGCTGCACAGCTCCTGCAGCCTCCATTCCAGTCCAATTGCTTCCTCTCCTGCACTGCACCAATTACATACATCAGTTCAGGGAAGGAGCAGAGTGAGTAGCTCTCACTCAGTCCAGGCCCCCCCCCTTTTTGCGTCTGCTCACTGGGCCCCATACACCAGTAAGGGCACTAATACCCTGATAGCGGTCCTGGACATTCATGTTAGGTGCTGAGAACCTGAGGTATTCTAAAATTAGATAATAGAGTTTACATTTATATACAGTTGAAACCAGACGTTTACATCCACTATCTAAAAAGACACTTCTGCATGTCTAACTATATGACATGAAATCAGAATAAACCTTTCCTGTTTTAGGCTAATTAGGAATCAAAATTATTTAAATATGCCAAATGCGAGAATAATAGAGAGTGAGAGAGAATGTTTTAAAGCATTTTTATTACTTTCTGCAAAATTAAAAGTTTGCATACATTTCATTAGTATTTGGTGCCTTTTCCCTTAAACTGTATGATTTGGGTGAAACATTTTGATTATCCATCCACAAGCTTCTCACAATAGTTGGTAAGAATTTGGGCCGATTCCTCCTGACAGAACTGATGTAACTGAACCATGTTGATAGGTCGCCTTGCTTGCATCGGCCTTTTCAGCTTTGCCCATAAATGTTCAATAGGATTGAGATCAGGGTTTTGTGATGGCCACTCCAAAACATTGCATTTGTTATTCTTAAACCCCTTAACGACCGAGGACGTACCAGTACGTCCTAAACCATGAAGGGGTGATCACCCGTGGCTGCTGCGGGCAGCCAGCGGCGAACCCCGCTCATGTCTGCTGATTTGTACATCCATTTGTACATTGTGCATCCGCAATCCACCCGTGCCTGTTAACCCCTTAAATTGCACTGTGAAAATGTCACAGGGCAATTTAAATCCCGAGCACAGTTAATGCTTACGCACCCGATGCCATCAGAAGTCACGTGATGTGATCTCGTGGAGCTGATGGTTGCCATAATAGCACAGGGTTATGTGATGACTCCTGTAGCTATCATGATGCACTTCCTGTTTCACCCAGCCGAGCAACCTGTTTTAAAAGAGATGAGCATTTCTGGTGATCTCAGCTGTGTAACTGTGACCAACAGAAAAGAATGAGTGATCAGACTTCTGATCCTTATAGTCCCCTAGAGGTACTAGTAAAATAAAAAAAGTTAAAAAAAGGTTTTAAAAAATTTAAAAAAACGTAAAAGTTCAAATCGGGGGTGATATTGCCCCCTTGAAAATTAAAGGGTTAAAAAAATATGCACACATTTGGTATCGCTGCTTTCAGAAATGCCTGCTCTATCAAAGTATAAAATCAATTAACCTTATCGGTAAACAGCGCAGCGGCAAAAAATTTCCAAACACCAAATTACGTTATTTGGTCGCCACAAATTTTGCGCAAAATGCAATAACAGGCAATCAAAACGTAGCATCTGCGCAAAAATGGTACCATTAAAAATGTCAGCTCAAGACGCAAAAAATAACTGAGCCATCACTCAGCCATAGATCATGAAAAATGAGAAAGCTATAGATCGCGGAAAATGGTGCAAAAAATTAGCCATTTTTTTGGGACAAACTTCTGAATTGTTTCTAACCCCTCAGATAAAAGTAAACCTATACATGTTTGATGTCTACGAACTCATACCAACCTGAGGCATCATACTGACACATCAGTTTTATCATACAGTGAACACGGTGAATAAAATATTCCAAAAACAATCATGCAATTGTACTTTTTTGCAACTTTCTGCACTTGGAATTTCTTTTGCTGTTTTCCAGTACACTGTATGGCAAAACTTATGGTTTCATTTTAAAGTACAACTCATCCCGCAAAAAACAATTCCTCATATGGCAATATTGAAGGAAAAATAAAAAAGTTATGGCTCTCGGAAGAAGGGGAGCAAAAAAAAAAAACAAAAACGGAAAATGCCCGAGGATGAAGTGGTTAAGCCACTTTGTAACGAGTTTGGCAGTATGCTTCTGGTCATGGTCCATTTAGAAAACCCATTTCTGTCTAAATTTTAAGTTCATGTCTAATGTCTTGAGATGTTGCTTCAGTATTGCCACATAATCTTCTTTCCTCATGATGCCATCTATTTTGTGAAGTGCGCCAGTCTCTCCTGCAGCAAAACAACCCCACAGCATGATGCTGCCACCTACGTGTTTTATAGTTGGGAAGGAATGGTGTTCTTAGGTTTCAAAGTGTTGAGAGTGGGGGCTAGCTTTCCCCGTCGCGGGGTTGCTTTCTCCTCGGTGGCTCAAGCGGACTGGACCCGGGGCTCGAGCAGCGCTCCTCGCCCACGAGTGAAAAGGGAGGGGAGTTGGATTTTTGGGATGGATAGAGTGTTTGTGACGCCACCCACGAGTTGTGGTGACGGTGGGCACCACCGCTGCTGGTGAGCGATGGCAGGGAGCGATGGCAGGGAGCAGCTAGGTGTTGGCCCCTCCATGGGTAGGGGCTGTTAGTCCCGGGGCCCGGTAGGAGGTTGGATTCCTCAGGATGGGTTTTGGCAGGGTGCAGGGTCGCGGTGCAGCGCAGCACGGTGCCGGATGGCACTGGTGTACTCACTCAGACACAGATGGACAGAGTCTCTGGTAAACCAAACGGCTGGATGGACGGGGCCCGCAGCCGGCTGCGGTGTTCTCCCTGGACACGTTGATGGTGGCTGTCGTTCCCTGCACCTGTGTTTTGTGTTTTGACTCCAATGCCTGGGCACCGGGAGTCCGCTCCCCGACGTATACGTGCCGGAGGAGCCCGTTTGCCCACAGACGCTGGCCCTTTGGATCTCTGGCCCTTGGCGGTGGCACTTATCCGGAATGGTTGGGCTGTTGCCTTCAATCGGGACTTGGGTGGGAATGAACCCCTGAGGTCCAGACCGCAATCAGAGAATTTGACTAAAGGTTGGCTTTAAGCCTAGTCGGGGTCTGAGTACCCTGCCTGGTGCTTGGCTCCAATCTGCTCCCCGGTTGGGTACCGTCGGGCCATCGCCCGACCCCGGTCCTACGGTTCCACTAACCTTCGCCAACTCCTGCAGACGGTCAACACCGTCTGCCGACCTTGCTGGATGTGCCTGGGTTCTGACCCAGACACCAACAGTTTTCACTCCTCACTCACTACAGACCACAACTGGACTGACTACTGTGTTTGCCCGCCTCCAGCCTGTGAACTCCTTGGTGAGTGGGGCCAACCACCTGGCTCCGCCCCACCTGGTGTGGACATCAACCCTGGAGGGTGGCAACAAGGGTTTAATATTTGACTGGTGTGACCTGTCCAGGGAAGGGGATGTATGGTGTTGTGTAGTGACTTGTGACCCCTGGGGTCCAGGGCGTCACAAAAGCTTCTCCCTTTTTCCTCTAAATGTAACAATGGTCATTATGGCCAAACAGTTAAAATTTTGTTTCGTCGGACCACAGGACATGTCAAAATTAAGGTCTGTGTTCCTGTGTGTATTTGCAAACATTAATCTGGGTTTTTATGTTTCCTTTGGAGTAATAGCTTCTTCCTGGCAGAGGACTTTCAGCCCATGATGATACAGTACTCATTTCACTGTGGATGTGATACAATTTTATCAGCTTCCGCCAGCATCTTCCTAAGGTATTTTGCTTTTGTTTTTGGGTTGATATGCACATGTCTGACCAAAGCATGTTCATCTCTGGTACACAGAACCAGTCTCCTTCATGAGCGGTATGATGGCTAGACATTCCCATCTTGTTTGTACTTGCGTATAATTGCTTGTACAGATGAACAAGGCACCTTCAGGTATCTGGAAATTGCACCCATAGATGAACCAGACTTGTGCAAGTCCAGAATTCTCTTCCTGAGCTCTTAGCTAATTTGTTTTAACTTTCCCATGATACTATACAAAGAACCTATGTGTTTCAGGTGTGCATTAAAATACATCCACAGGTGTAACTTTAACTCAGATGTTGCCACTAAACTTATCAGAAGCTTCAAAAGACATGACATCATCATATGGGGGGTCCCATATTGTTTAAAGGAGATAAAATAAGAGACGGAGGGGCGCTCCTAGTGTGACACCTGGTGGTCCAGTGGGGAAGGGTAAAGTTAGAACATGAACTAACCTGTTCGGGTTGTGCAAAGCTCGCACAAACCCGGTGAACGCTGCTGGTGTATATCACCCACAACACGCCCGAAGGAATCCAGGTTTTGCAATCAGCCGGTCATGTGATGTGGGACGCCACAGCAGGTCCTTGGGTTGCAGGTCTTATAGTTAGGGAAAGCTCCTCGCTAAGTCAGCTCTATCCGCTAGCCCTGCGATAAGGGATTGTAAGTGGAGAAGAAAGGATGCAGCGGTTTTTATCAGACGCCAAACCTTGGAAGCAGGGGAACCAACCTCGGTTACATTTACTTCTTTAATCAGAGATCAGGAACCTTCACTTCACTTCACAACATGTTTCGGCAGCATACTCCACCTTCATCAGGTGATCATGCCTGCTCCATCACATCTGACATGCAGTAACGTTTGGGATTAGTGATAACTCTGATCACGGCTGTTTACCCCTTAGAAGTCAATGCTCGGCACCTTAGTGATTTGACAGAATTAAGGAACTGTAGCTGTAAACCCATCAGATACCCCAAATATCTGCCCTGATTCATCATTTGTGGGACATTTTTTTGTCATGTTCTCTTTTGTCTTGTGATCTTCTTTGTCGTTTTTTGCACCGAATTCTTGAAAATTACGTTCGTGGTTCATGAATTTTGCGCAAACTCAAATGGCTCTTTATTTTTTGTCTGTTAGGAAATGGCGAGCTGTAAGAACCCAAAGAATAAAGTTGACTTAATAGTTAAAAAAATGCTGCAGGGTTAATGAGCACTAATCTAAATTATTATGTCAGAAAAATACCTATTCACTTTGAGTGACAAAAAGGAGTTTTTTTAAAAAAAAATTATTAACTTTATTTGGATATGTTAATAATTTTTTTAAAAAAACCTCCTTTTTGTCACTCAAAGTGAATAGGTATTTTTCTGACATAATATTGATTTGAGATACCTCCTAAAAAACTAAGATTCTGAGAATCACTAATCTAAATTAGGCAATAGCTTACAGTCAATAAATGGCTTGTTCTCCTTAGGCTATGAGAGTGTCGGACTCTCGCAGAGGCAGTGAGTAATGAGTTAATCATTGCATATTTCAATAGCTCTGCTGTAAGAATATACTAGCCGGCCCTAAAACACATGATTGTAGTGACCCGCCTTCAGTATAAGTGTCTGACACAGCTGCCTTCTGTACTGTCCGGGAATGCACTTCAGAGCCCCACACTATCTGATAACACACATGCACACACTGTATGCACACTCATGTTAGGACCTGTCATACAGCACTGAGCGCCGAGCTGAAGAAACGTTATACTAGAACTACCAGTCCTGTGCTCACACCAGTGCCCTCTGCCCGTGCCCACAACCACATACTAGGAATCACACTGATATGACACTCATATGCAGAAAACAGAACCTACACTGGTAATAGCTGGAAGAATTAAAAAAGAAAAACCCAAGATGATCCCATGTGTGAACCCACGATCAAAATCCCTAAGGAGGGTCCTCCTGGCTCTCTGCCTGGTCACCCTGGTAGGATTACTTTTTTCCCACAAGCAACAGATAGTTAATACTATATCGCCTCGGTGGACAGCCTATTACAAGAGGTAAGAATTTCCGGGTGGGTTGTGACCGCCTTATGTTCTCTTATAGGACTATTTTACATTTCTGATGTATCGATCCTTAGGGATGTGTTGCTGGGTATCAGATGGGCACTGGGTAAACGAGAAGCTTGTGGTTTAGAAGGGCTCAGAGATTGTGACCTTTAGGAAGTGAACGTGAAGAAACAACATCGGATGGGGCTTATATTTTACTCTTCTCCATGTCTATGTTAACAGTCATCTCAGTGTTCTTGTCTGTGTTTATGTGATGGTTCTTTTTGTTTTTAGATTTTTGTGTGATTAACTATATTTTTCTTTTTTGGTGTATGTTTGTTTGTGTGTACGTATATGTGATGTGTTCTTCCATGTGTCTTTATTTTTTATTTACATGTGTATATATTTATGTATTTATGTCTTATTGTAGGTGTCCATGTTATTTTTGTATGTATGTGTGTATTTGTGTGTTTTTTTTATACATTTGTCTTTTTATGTACTTGTGTGTATGTTAATAGTATGGGTAGGTGTGTTTTTGCATATGTGACTGTATAGCTGTCTTTGTGAGTATGCACTTATGTGTGTATCTGAATTTTTTTATGTGTGTGTGTGTGTGTGTGTGTGTGTGTGTGTGTGTGCTTTTTGTATGCAGGTTAGTATTTAGATAACTGTGGCTGTCTTTTTGATGAATCTCTGGGTATATATTTGTGTATCTGTTTCTGTGTGTGAGTACCTAAGAGTTAGCATATATGTATGTGAATATCTGTGCTTTTTGGTTTGTGTGTGTCTGTGAATTGGTCCTTCTTATGTATGGTTTTTCATGTTTTGTTTGTGTTAATGTGTGAGCTACTGTTTGTGTGTATCTGTGGTTTATGTATCTATGTGTAAAAACCTATGTATGTGTTTTTTGTATGTGTGTATTAGTCCTTCTGCATGTGTGCAACTGTGTGTGTTTTTATATGTATGTGTTAGTATTTCTGTATGTTTGTATAGGTTTGTGTTTTTGTATATATGTGTGTTAGTATTTATGTATGTGTGTGTAGGTGTGTGTTTTCTATGTATGTGTGTTAGTATTTCTGTATGTGTGTGTCACAAACCACCGGGGGGGTCACTCAGAAATCCCCCGCGCTGGCTACCAGTACGTCACAATCGGGGGGTAACAAGTGGGGGTCACCCCTCCTTTATACCTCCCGACCGACAGACAGAGCACGTGATGCGCTCTCTAGCGCCCCTCTTATAGTCAGGCCAATTATGGAATTGCCCGACGATAAGCAAGGAGGCCGCTATACTACTTATGCCGATTATTGAAGGGTCCCCGGTGAGAGTAGGGTATATATTCCCCCGACCTCCGCGGGCGGAATATATAAATTCTCCCCGAATCTCACTGGCCTCCCCACAATAATCCTTGGCCCAAACTCGCTGCCACCAACCGCTTCACGGTAACTATTAGCCGAACACACAGACGTGGGATTCAAGATCGAGATAACAGAACAGCCCAAGATTAATTATATAATTTAATCAGCCTAAAGCACACTAGAACTACAATATATACAATAGGGAATCTACAGAATATACATATGTCAGAGTACAGTTACAATCAAAGCATGGGTTACAAACAGGCATACACAGTTCCAGCAGTTACCTTGTTGCGTCTGGCCACAGGGGGGCGCTGTAGACCAGGTTTCCAGGAACTCCCTCACAGGTCTTTCCCAACCAGGCCCCCGAGCAGAAGAACCCTGGAAAACGGCCGAAGCAGGGTCATCAACCCGGGCAATCCAGGTCCCCTCCCACCCCAGTGACCCCACAGGGAAGCACCGCCACTCCCCCTGCATGGACCAGAACCATCCAGCAAAGGGGACACTGGCCACAACTCTGCCTGGGAGCGTCGCAGGCGGACGCCAATGCTCTCACCGCGACAGCCACGAATCCAGCCACAGAACGAGGGGACCCATGACCCGTCCGCCAGTTCCCCATTGGCCGACATCACGCCTGGGGCATCTCCCAATGTCCCGCTCCCACAAAAAGGGGGCGCCGGCATCGTCCACACGCGGAGACACCACCTCCACGGCCGCCACACCCATCGGAAACATGGCCTGCGAGACACGAACCACCCTCCACTGGAGTCGCCCTGTCTGCCAGTTCCACAGCCCCGCTAATGAGATACAACTCCCGCTACAGGGTGACGGCAGGGAGTCATCCCGTGTCCCCCGTCCCAAAGCCACCCAACCTCCACATCACAGGACATGGCCATGGAGTCCGTTGCCAAACCAGTTGTGCGAAGGAAAGGGGGGGTGACACCAGGAGAGGGCCTCCCGACACACCCGAACACCATGACCCATCGTCACCTCTCCGGATTTACCTCACACCTCCCCCCTTTTGAGGGCGCTAGGGGGCAGCACACTCCGGTGTTCCCCCGTGCGCCCGTCCGCGACCTCTCCTTGTCGGGACAGCCCGTCTGCGTTACCGTGGTCACGGCCCCTTTTGTGGCGAATGGTGAAGTTGTATTGCTGGAGCGCAAGGCTCCATCGCAACAATCGCCCATTCGTCCCAGAGACGGTGTGCAACCAGCTGAGGGGATTGTGGTCCGTCTCCACGATGAAGTGGCGCCCGTATAGATAGGGTTGCAGACGCTGCAGGGCCCACACTATGGCCAGGCACTCCTTCTCCATCGTGGAATAGGCAACTTCCCTTGGTAACAGCTTCCTGCTCAGGTACAAGACTGGGTGCTCTTGGCTCGCAGAGTCCACCTGGCTGAGCACCGCACCGAGGCCGAAGTCACTGGCGTCGGTCTGTACTACAAACGGCCGCGTGAAGTCGGCTGCCTGTAGCACGGGCGGGCTGGACAGGGCGTCCTTTAGGGCCCGGAAGGCTGTCTCGCAGTCCATTGTCCAATCGACTGCAGAGGGCAGCTTCTTCTTGGTGAGGTCCGTCAGGGGCTTTGCCAGGCTACTATAGCATGGAACAAACCTCCTATAGTACCCAGCGGTCCCCAAGAAGGACATCACCTGCTTCTTGGTCCTGGGGGTGGGCCAGGATGCGATGGCCTCCACTTTCTCAGGCTCGGGCTTCAGTGTTCCCCCGCCTACCCGGTGACCGAGGTACTGGACCTCGCTCATGGCCAGCTGACACTTTCCCGGCTTGATGGTCAAACCTGCCCGGTGGATCCGCCTGAGCACCTGTGCTAGATGCTCTAGGTGGTCCTCCCAGGTGGGACTGAAGACGGCAATGTCATCCAGGTACGCGGCCGCGTACCCTTCAAGTCCCTTGAGCAGGGTGTTGACCATCCGCTGGAAAGTGGCAGGGGCATTCCTCATCCCGAATGGCATCACCGTGGACTCGTACAGTCCAAATGGGGTAATAAAGGCAGAGCGTTCCCTGGCCTTGCGAGTCAGGGGGATCTGCCAATATCCCCGGCTCAGATCCATGATGGTCAGGTACTGAGCCCCGGCCAACTGATCGAGCAGGTCATCGATGCGTGGCATTGGGTACGCATCGGCGACCGTGACCGCATTGAGCCCCCTGTAGTCCACGCAGAACCGAGTGGTTCGGTCCTTCTTAGGGACGAGGACTACAGGCGAGGCCCAAGCGCTGTTGGATGCCTGGATCACCCCCAGCTTCAGCATCTCGTCAATCTCCTGGCGCATGTGTTGCTGCACCTCCAGGGAGACCCGATATGCTGAACGCCGGATCGGGGGATGATCCCCAGTGTCCACGTGATGGACAGCCAAGTCAGTCCTTCCGGGCTGGTTGGTAAACAACCCCCGGAAGGGGTGTAGGGTGGCCCACAGCTGGGACCGTTGGTCCTCCAAGAGCTGGTGGCCAACCTCCACATCCTCAATGGATCCGCCTGCCCTAACCTGGGCTAGCATATCCAAGAGGGTTTCCGCTTCTCCCTCCTCGGGCAGGTTGCACACGGGGAGCGCACATGCCTCCCGCTCATGATGTGCCTTCATCATGTTCACATGGAAGGGCTTCCGCCTTCCACGGGCAGGGTCCAGGGTGACCAGGTACGTTACAGGGTTGAGCTGCTGGTACACGAGGTATGGGCCTTCCCAGGCTGCCTGAAGCTTGTCCTGTGGTACGGGGACCAGTACCCACACCTCTTGACCCACTTGGTAGGTCCTCTCACAAGCGTTCTGGTCGTACCAACGCTTCTGATCGGCCTGGGCTTGAGCCATATTGTCGTGTACCAGTTGCGTCAAGGCCTGCATTTTGTCCCGGAAGCGCATGACATACTCGATAACCGACACTCCAGGGGTGGCCAAATCCCCTTCCCAAGCCTCTTTCACCAGAGCCAGGGGGCCCCGCACACGTCGCCCGTACAGGAGCTCAAACGGTGAGAATCCTGTTGAGGCCTGTGGAACCTCCCGGTAAGCAAATAACAGGTGTGGGAGATACCGCTCCCAGTCACGCCCATGGGAGTCGACCAACATCTTAAGCATCTGCTTTAAGGTGCCATTGAACCGCTCGCACAGGCCATTAGTCTGTGGATGGTACGGGCTGGCCACCAGATGTCGCACCTGGACTTGCTTACAGAGGGCCTCCATCAGCTGGGACATGAATTGGGTCCCCCGGTCAGTGAGCATTTCCTGGGGAAAACCCACTCGGGAGAAAATCTCCAGCAATGCGGTGGCCACCTTGTCAGCCCGAATGGACGACAAGGCCACTGCTTCTGGGTACCGGGTGGCATAGTCCACTACCGTCAGTATGAAGCGTTTCCCGGAGCTGCTGGGGATGGCCAGCGGGCCGACCAGATCCACAGCCACCCTCCTGAAAGGCTCATCGATGATTGGCAGAGATACCAGTGGGGCTTTGGGGCGTGGCCCCGCCTTCCCCACTCTCTGACAGGTTTCACACGAACGGCAGTAGGCAGCCACATCGGCCCCCATTTTTGGCCAGTAGAAATGCTGGTTTAACCTGGCCTTGGTCTTAGCGATCCCTAGGTGTCCGGCCATCGGAATCTCATGTGCGATCCGCAACAACTCCGTCCGGAACGGATAGGGTACCACCAACTGTCGGTCCCTGGGCCACGCCTCCGGTGAACCCTGCTGGACCGTGGCCCGGTACAGCCGTCCTTGGTCCCAGACCACTCGCTCCGGGTCCGAGTCCGAGGGAGGCTGTGCCGCCTGCTCCTTAAGAGCTTTCAGGCTGTCGTCAGCTTCTAACGCTGCCCGAAACCCCTGACTAGATGTGGCCAGAATCGACGAGACTGTCACATCTTCAGTCAGTACCCCGGGACCTGTGTCCTGGCCTCCACCTGACTCGGCTGCCACTTGGTCAGAAGGGGAAGAGCTATCGGACCTCCGGGAGGCCCCTTGGCTTCCAGCACTCCCACTGCGGGTGACAGCGGCCACAGCCGCTGCGACCGTGGGTCGTGCCTGCTCCTCCTCCGTTCCTGACCAAGTCGCCGGTTCAGGCAGACCGACCTGGCTTCCTGACACCCCGGTTGTGGGGGAACCATGCACCGAGATCTTACCTGGGAGCACTTCCGCTCCTGGACCGGCCCCAATCTCACCTGCCTGTTCCCCTCCTGCAGCAACAGAACCCCGCTGTGAAATCTCTGGGGACCCCACATTTGCTGTGGTAGCCCCCACCCCACACACTGGTCCTCCCCCTGCAGCACCCTGCTCTCTGCTTATCCCTGCAGAGGGCAACAGATCCCAGCTCACAGGCTGATTACTTGTAGAGGCATTGTCACACCTTTCTCTGACCCCCTCCCCTGTCACAGCTGCAGCTGCGTGTGTGTCTATGGTGTCTATGCAAGCAGAAATATCAGAGTTCACTCCCTCCTCCCTTACATCATTCATAGATAACACATTAACATTGTTAGGAGTCATGTCAGTACGGGCTGAAGGTTCAGCCCTTGGTTGGGGCCCAAACTGGGAGGTTATCTTCCCCAAATCTGTCCCAAGTAGCACGTTTGCAGGGATCCGATCAGTTACCCCCACCTCCCTCACCCCTCGCCCTGCGCCCCAGTCCACATAAATGTCAGCAACAGGCAGCGCCGGGTCAGTGCCTCCAATCCCGGAGACAGCGAGGGTTTTTCCAGGGATCAAGTCTTGGGGGGACACCATCTCAGGCCGCACCAGAGTCACCTCCGAGGCGCTGTCTCGCAGTCCCATGGTCACAGACCGGCCGACGGTGACAGGTTGGAAGCTGTCCAGGGACCTACCACCACCCCCACCCACACAATACACCTTGGGCGGCCCTTGGGACGGGGACGGAGCCGGGGCCTTGGGACGCTGAGGGCACATGGCCTTGAAGTGTCCAGGTAGGTTGCACTGGTGGCACCGTCTTGGTTCTGCCACGGGCCTGGAGAGGGGAGTTGAGGGGGACACCCCCTGCAGTCTAGGGGCAGGTGGGGCAGTCGCAGAATTCATCTTACCCCCTCTCCAGGTGCTGCTGGTGGCTGCTCTCCTGGCTTCCGGAGCCCGATTGTTGGTGTAGTCATCGGCCAGGGCAGCTGTAGCCGTGGACCCCTTTGGCTTCTGGTCTCGGATGAACTGGCGGAGATCCTCAGGGCAGTTCCACAAGAGTTGCTCCGTGATGAACAAGTCCAGGATCTCCGGTCCGGTGGAAAGCTGCAGGCCTTGGGTCCAGTGGTCGGCAGCTCGGGCAAGTGCCCGCCGGTGGTCAGCCCAGGAGTCCTTTGGTCCCTTCTGTAGGCTCCGGAACTTCTTGCGGTAGGACTCTGGAGTGAGGTTGTACTGTTGGATCAGGGCCCGCTTGATGGTGTCGTAGCCCTGATCTGCCTCAGCAGGCAAGTCCCCAAGGACATCCAGGGCCTTACCCCTTAAACGGGGGGTCAGGTATTTGGCCCACTGGTCCTTGTCCAGATGGTGCTGCAAGCAAGTCCGTTCAAAAGCAGTCAAGAAAGAGTCCAAGTCTCCATCCTTCTCCAGCACTGGGAAGTCCTCAACACGGACCTTTGGAAGTTTGGTGTCTCGAAGGTCACGTGTGGCTGATGAGGGCCGGAGCTGAGCTAGCTGCAGCTGGTAGTCACGGTCTGCCTGTCGCTCTCGCTCTCGCTCTTCACGCGCTGCCTGCCGCTCTTGCTCCGCAGCCTCACGCTCTGCGTGCCGCTCTGCCCTGCGCTCTGCCAGGAGTTCCTTGTAGCCCTTCTGGTCTCCAGCCTGGAGAAGGGCCATAGCCATTTGAAGAAGGCTATCCGAGCCTCCCAGGCTCGGTGGAATGGCACGTGGTGATCTGCGGCACGCTGCGGAGCCTGGTGATTCACTGTCCCTTTCAGAGCGGAGGGCTGGCATCTGGCTCGTTGAGGAACCTTGGGTGAGCTCCTCCTCATCTTGTCCAGCAGTGCCAGGTTGCGCAATGTCCTCGGCAGAACGGTTTTCTGGCGTCGAGCTCCTGGAGGACTCGTGGGCAACCTCCTCATTGCTGTCCACAGCACCGTCCTCCCTCTCTTCGGCTCCTGCCTTAGCATTGGCCAGTTGCATAGCTCTGCTCCTGGTGCCATCAGCCATTCTTGCAGACTTTTGGTCACTGACACAGAACTGACACCTGATGCCTCCACACACCTTACAGTATCTGCACTCTGACACTCTAGTGTTGAGCTAGTCTGAAGACCCCAGCAGCCACAGCTGCTGCAGGCAGTCTTTAGTGTCTGGGAGTATGGGTCTCACACTCACACACACTATTATCTCGATCCCACCGCTATGCCACCAATATGTCACAAACCACCGGGGGGGTCACTCAGAAATCCCCCGCGCTGGCTACCAGTACGTCACAATCGGGGGGTAACAAGTGGGGGTCACCCCTCCTTTATACCTCCCGACCGACAGACAGAGCACGTGATGCGCTCTCTAGCGCCCCTCTTATAGTCAGGCCAATTATGGAATTGCCCGACGATAAGCAAGGAGGCCGCTATACTACTTATGCCGATTATTGAAGGGTCCCCGGTGAGAGTAGGGTATATATTCCCCCGACCTCCGCGGGCGGAATATATAAATTCTCCCCGAATCTCACTGGCCTCCCCACAATAATCCTTGGCCCAAACTCGCTGCCACCAACCGCTTCACGGTAACTATTAGCCGAACACACAGACGTGGGATTCAAGATCGAGATAACAGAACAGCCCAAGATTAATTATATAATTTAATCAGCCTAAAGCACACTAGAACTACAATATATACAATAGGGAATCTACAGAATATACATATGTCAGAGTACAGTTACAATCAAAGCATGGGTTACAAACAGGCATACACAGTTCCAGCAGTTACCTTGTTGCGTCTGGCCACAGGGGGGCGCTGTAGACCAGGTTTCCAGGAACTCCCTCACAGGTCTTTCCCAACCAGGCCCCCGAGCAGAAGAACCCTGGAAAACGGCCGAAGCAGGGTCATCAACCCGGGCAATCCAGGTCCCCTCCCACCCCAGTGACCCCACAGGGAAGCACCGCCACTCCCCCTGCATGGACCAGAACCATCCAGCAAAGGGGACACTGGCCACAACTCTGCCTGGGAGCGTCGCAGGCGGACGCCAATGCTCTCACCGCGACAGCCACGAATCCAGCCACAGAACGAGGGGACCCATGACCCGTCCGCCAGTTCCCCATTGGCCGACATCACGCCTGGGGCATCTCCCAATGTCCCGCTCCCACAAAAAGGGGGCGCCGGCATCGTCCACACGCGGAGACACCACCTCCACGGCCGCCACACCCATCGGAAACATGGCCTGCGAGACACGAACCACCCTCCACTGGAGTCGCCCTGTCTGCCAGTTCCACAGCCCCGCTAATGAGATACAACTCCCGCTACAGGGTGACGGCAGGGAGTCATCCCGTGTCCCCCGTCCCAAAGCCACCCAACCTCCACATCACAGGACATGGCCATGGAGTCCGTTGCCAAACCAGTTGTGCGAAGGAAAGGGGGGGTGACACCAGGAGAGGGCCTCCCGACACACCCGAACACCATGACCCATCGTCACCTCTCCGGATTTACCTCACAGTGTGCATTGTTATTATTATTATAGCGCCATTTATTGCATGGCGCTTTAACTGTGAAAAGGGGTACACATAGTAGGAGTCAGCCTTGATTTAAGTAATCAGGATGAGTACCAGCCCCTCCCTTCTGTGATTCACCTGAGTGCTTTCTAACACTATATATGTGGTTCACATTGTTGGCTGAGACTTTGTCGGCGTGTGGATCTATAAGTGTGCAGAAAATGAATTAGCCCGAATTGGACCGGAAGGGACCGGAAGGTAACTGGAAACATAGTCACAGTAAACAATGTTTGTGTGTCTTTTAACTTTCACCCCAATTATACTTCACTTTCTACTTTCCCCTCTAATCCCTAAACCCAATAATGAACTATTCATCTCTCCCTCCATGCTCCCCACCCATCTCACCCTCTCCTCAGATCTGTTCCTCCACTTTACACCCAGTGTTTCAAGACATACACGTCCATGTCATGGCCTCTCCTGCTCCCACTTACTAACACTGTCTCTGCCTCTCCTCACTGCTGGGGACATCTCTCCAAATCCTGGCCCTCCCCACTACATCCCCATTGTCACATCTAACTGCCATCCAAACTCTAAAGCTGGGTTTACACACTGCAACATCTCAAACGACATCGCTGTAACGTCACCGGTTTTGTGACGCAATAGCGATGTTGTTTGCGATGTTGCAGTGTGTGAATCCTATCAGCGACCCGGCCCCTGCTGTGAAGTTGTAATCGTTACAAATCGTTCAGGACCATTCCTAGGTCCTTTGTTTCCCGCTGTGCAGCATGAAGTTTCAGTGTGTGAAGACTTTGCAGCGACTTTGTTAGCAACTTCCCTTTCAAAAGGCTGCTTATCAACGTCCCCAACAACCAGCTAGGTCGCTCTGCAGGTCCGGATCGCTGTTGAGTTGTTGGCCAGGTTTGCCTGTTTGAACGCTCACCAGAGACTTAGCAGAGACTTAGGGAGGTCGCTATTGCGTCACCAAACCGGTGACGTTACAGCGATGTCCTTTGCGATGTTGCAGCATGTAAACCCAGCTTAACACAAATATCCGCAACCCTTCTATCCTTATACCCATCCACCCAGCCCCCGCTCCCCCAGTCCCACTAACAGGAGCTCTATGGAACGCTCGATCTGTCTGCAATAAACTTTCCTACATCCATGATCTCTTCATCACTAGTAAACTTTCCATTCTTGGCATCACAGAAACCTGGCTCACCCCCTCTGACACAGCTTCTCCTGCTGCACTTTCTTATGGTGGTCTCCAACTCTCTCACTGCCCCCCCCCCCCTGCCCCAGTAACAAGCATGGTGGAGGAGTTGGTTTGCTCCTGTACTACCAATGCTCCTTTACACCAATTCCACTACCACCCTCTGTTACTCTCCCCTCTTTTGAGGTGCACTCCGCACGTATCTACTCCCCTTCCAACCGCCAACTGGCTGTCATTTAACGCCCCCCAGGGCCAGCCACTGCTTTTTTTGACCATTTCACCACCTGGCTACTACACGTCCTTTCCACCGACATCCCCACCATCATCATTGGTGATTTCAACATCCCCATTGACACTTCTCACTCATCTGTCTCTAAACATCTAACACTCGCTTCCTCCTTCGGCCTCACCCAATGGTCCTCTGCAGCTACTCACAAAGATGGACACACGCTGGACCTCATCTTCACTCGTCTCTGTTCCCTATCTAACCTCTCTACTCGCCTCTCCCCCTATCTGACCACAACCTACTCACATTCTCTTCCCTCTCTTCTATAAGTACACAACCCCCCCTGCACAATCTTTAACACCCCCCAGAAATCTCAATCACCTTGATTTACACTCACTCTCTCAGTCTCTTTTCCCTCTTGCAGACATTGCTTCTTCACACGATGCAGATGCTGCTGCCACTTTATACAACACCACCATCTCTGCAGCTCTTGAATCAGCTGCCCCCCTCACACACACCAAAACCCGCATAATCAACAGGCAACCCTGGCACACGAGCCAGACTAAAGAATTGAGACGGGCTTCCAGAATTGCTGAGCGCAGATGGAAGAGGTCTCATTCCACTGAGCACTTCCTTACATGCAAACAGGCTCTCACCACTTTCAATGAAGAAAAAACAAAAAGCCAGCACTAAATGTGCACTTCAGCACTAAAAATTCCAAACTGTACGTATTATAAAAATTTTGAGATTTTTGGCAAAAAATTGCAATTTCTTGAGCTACCCCGCCACGTCACGGCAAATCTCATTTGGGGCAGTCCTACACTAAAATATTTTTATAAAAGGTGCCATACGGCCTCACATATGAATAGAAGAACTGCTCTTAGCAGGGGAGAGTTCATGACGCCACCCACGGTTCGTGGTGATTATGGGCACCACCGCTGCTGGTGACGGGGATCCCGGGAGCGATGGCGGGGAGCAGCTAGGATGTCGGTTCCCCCTCCGTGGGTAGGGGTTGGTGATCCCGGGGCCCGGTGGTGATACGCGGAGGCAGGGTGCAGGGTTGCGGAGGCAGCGTGGCACTGTTGTAATCACTCACGGGTTGATGGCGGCTGTCTTTCCCTGCACCACTGTAGAACTGTACTGACTGCGATGGTTTCCCAACGGTAGTCCGTTCCCCGGCGTGTATGTACCGAGGGAGCCCGTTTTGCCCGCAGGCGCTGGCCCTTGGATCTCTAGCCTATGGCGGTGGCTTTCTATCCTCACGGTGTGGACGGTTGCCTTCTGTCGGGACTTGGGTGTTAGGGAACCCCTGGGGTTCCGGTCACTCTCAGATTTGACCTTTTCGGCGGCTCCTAGCCTGGTCGGGGTCCAATGGCCCTGCCTTTGTGCTGGATGCAGATCTGTTCCCCGGTTCGGTACCGGCGGGCCACCACCCGTCCCCGGTCCTACGGTTCCACCGACCTGCACCCACTCCTGCAGACGGCCACCACTGTCTGCTGACCTTGCTCACAGTGCCTGGGCTCCGTCCCAGACACCAGCAGTTCCTCTCCTCTCCACTTCACTACTCAACTCCCTCTCCCGCTCTTCCAGCCTCCAGGACTAACTGAAGGCTACAGTGCAAACCAGGCAAAGAAAAAATTACACGCTGTCTATCATGCCCAAAAACTCCACTACGGTATATACTTTCTGGGAGTATCCAGCTTTCCCAGATTCCTTATAAGTCACTCAGCTTTTCCTGGATAACATACAGTTATGTTCAAAAGTTTACATACCTTGGTAGGCTTTTGCTTTCTTGGCCTTTTTTTTCTGAGAATATGGATGATAACACAAAATCTTATTTTCCCACTCATGGTTAGTGGTTGGGTGAAGCTATTTATTGTCAAGCTACTGTGTTTTCTCTTTTTAAATCATAATGACAACCAAAAACATCCAAATGCCCCTGATCAAAAGATCACATACCTCAGTTCCTAATACTGTGTATTGCCCCTCTAACATCACTTACAGCTTGAACTTGTGGTAGTTGTGAATGAGGCTCTTTATGTTCTCAGATGGTAAAGCTGCCTATTCTTCTTGGCAAAAAGCCTCCAGTTCCTTGCCTTCTCCCCGGAGTAGCTCAATGATATTGAGGTCAGGAGACTAAGATGGTCACTCCAGATCCTTCACTTTGTTCTGCTGTAGCCAATGACAGGTCAACTTAGTCTTGTGTTTTGAATCATTGTCATGTTGGAACGTCCAAGTACATCCCAAGCACAGCTTCTGGGCTGATGAGTGCGAATTTGCCTCCAGTATTTCCTGAGAACGTGCTGCATTCATCTTTCCTTCAACTTTGACCAAGTTTCCTGTGACTCTGGAGCTCACACAGCTTCACATCATCAGCGATCCACCTCCGTGCTTTACAGTAGGAATGGTGTTCCTTTCATCATAGGCCTTGTTGACACCTCTCCAAATGTAACGTTTATGGTTGTGGCCAATAAGTTCGATTTTGATCTCATCACTCCAAATTATCTTGTTCCATAAGTTTGTAGTCTTGTGTCTGTGCTGTTTGAAACATCCACACCCCTAGTTTTCAGTGAGTCTTGTGTAAACAACATGTAGAAGAGGAAGAAAGCGGCACTGTTCCAACTCTAGTCAGTGAAGATATCATTAATTTAACCTGTGCACATAAAAACATGCAGTGACGAGGCCGGGTGCAGGCTCTCCTAAGACAGAGAGAGCCTGGAAGAGCCTTCACCCAGCCTCGTCCTGCATGTTTTTATGCACAAAGTTTAAATAAATTATATCTTCAATGACTGGCATTGAAGAAGAGCTGCTTTCTTCCTCTTCTACATGTTGTATACATTGGACATCTGTCTCTTTTTGAGCGTGCACTCCCGGCCAGCGTTGGACAATTGGAGGATCCGAGCTCCCTCTCCCTGTTAACCAAGTGCTTTGAAAGATAATCACTAGTAGTGCAGGACCGCTTCTTTATTTTTATTTTCAGTGAGTGCTATATTTCAGCTGATGTTATTTGTGGGTTTTTCTTTGCATCCCAAACAATTTTCCTGGCAGTTGTGGCCGAAATTTTTGTTGGTCTACCTGATCGTGGCTTGGTTTTTACAGAGCCCCTGATTTTCCATTTGTTAATCACAGTTTGAACATTGCTTACTGGCATTATCAATTCCTTGGATATCTTTTTATATCCCTTTCCTGTTTTATACAGTTCAACTATCTTTTCCCGTAGATCCGGTGACAATTCTTTGCTTTCCCAATGACTCACAATACAGAAACGTCAGTGGCTGGATGAAAGATGCAAGAGCAGACTCTGGATCCCAGAACTCTCTCATGCACACACACTGATTACAAGCAAACAGGTCACAGGTGAGGATGTTACCTTTATTAAGCATTCAAACCCATTTGTGTCCATTTCTGTGCGCCAAAATCACCAGGGTACGTGAACTTTTGATCAGGGTCATTTGGATGTTTTTGGTTGTCATTATGATTTAAAAAGAGAAAACACAGTAGCTTGACGATAAATGGCTTCACCCGACCACTAACCATGAAAAAAGATATTGTGTTATCATTCATATTCTCTGTAAAAAGGCCAAGAAAGCAAAAAATCTGCTGGGGTATGTAAACTTTTGAGCACAACTGTATATACTTGTTTGTGCCTAGTACCCTTGTTATGCCACTATTTCACAGGAAATTTTTACATTTCTGTTTTTATGTTGTACAGTATATATTATGTGCCAACCTAAGTCTTTAGATGTCTGTGGTGTTTTCTATATATTATGTGAGACTAAAGGGTGCTTTACACCCTGCAACATCGCTAACGATATATCGTCGGGGTCACGTCGTTAGTGATGCACATCCGGCGCCGTTAGCGACATCGCAGCGTGTGACACCAAGGAGCGACGATCAATGATTGCAAAAGCGTAAAAAATCGTTGATCGTCGACACGTTGCTCCTTTTCATAATATCGTTGGTGGTGCATGCCGCTGGTTGTTCGTCGTTCCTGCGGCATCACACATCGCTATGTGTGACACCGCAGGGACGACGAACATCTCCTTACCTGCATCCACCGGCAATGAGGATGGAAGGAAGTGGGCGCCATGTTCCAGCCGCTCATCTCCGCCCCTCCTCTACTATTGGGCAGGCGCTTAGTGACGCCGCTGTGATGTCGCTATGACGCCGAGTGCACCTCCCCCTTGAAGGAGGGATTGTTCAGCGGTCACAGCGACGTCACTGAAAAGGTATGTGCATGTGACGCTGCCGTAGCGATAATGTTCGCTACGGCAGCGATCACCAAATGTCACACGAACGACGGTGGCGTCTGCTATTGCGCACGACATCGCTAGAGATCGCTAGCGATGTCGCAGCGTGTAAAGCACCCTTTAAAGGGGTTTTCCCTCAACAAAGTCCATTCTAAAGTTAATTTTAATCAATAGATCTTTGAATGTTAATAATTTACACAACTGAATGTGTTTTAAAATAATGTTCCTGTGCTGAGATAATCTAATATACACTGGAGTAGTAGATCAGAAATTACTTAGTAGAGAAAGTAGTCCCACAGCAGAACAGAGCATTTCAGGAAATGAGTGTCTTCATATTCCTTCGTTGGCACTCGTGTGTTTGGATAGGCAATGTCATAATATGAGGCGGTAAATAGAGACAAGTGGGAGCTCTCAGCCCCATGGAAATGGAAGGAAAGGGTTCTACTGGCAGCACAGAGTATTTCAGGAGAAAAATGCTCAGATTTTGCAGTGACCTGTTCATTATTCTGTTAATGAGGAAATGCATATGATGAGGAAGTATCATGATGTGAAAAGCATAATGGAAAAAGCCATGTAGTCAGAGGAGCAGGCACTGGATAAAGGCACAGAGTGTTTAAGGACTGTCGTAATCATGTTCCTTCTGTCCTATTAGGGAAGACAATGATGTGACAGTAAGCAAGGACAAAATGTCAGGAAAGGTCACATTGTGTAAAAAAGGCACTGAACCCCAGCAGCACAGAGTATTTCAGGAGTGTCCTAAACTTGTTCCTTCTGTCCTATCGGGGAGGACAATAATGTGACAGTAAGCAAGGTCAAAATGTGCAGAAAGGTCAAATAGTATAAAAAAGGCACTGAAAGAAAGTCAGATACTGTAAAAAAAAAAATAAGCACTGAACCCCAGCAACACAGAGTATTTCAGGACTGTCCTAAACACCTAAACTTGTTACTTCTGTCCTATAAGAGAGGACAATGATGTGACAATAAGCAAGGTCAAAATGTTAGGAAAAGTTACATGTGCAAAAAAAGTCACTGAAAGAAAGGCACATACTATAAAAAAAAAGCACTGAACCCCAGCAGCACAGAGTATTTCAGGCCTGTCCTCAAGATGTTCCTTCTGTCCTATAAGGGAAGACAATAATGTGACAGTAAGCAAGGTCAAAATGTGCAGAAAGGTCAAATAGTATAAAAAAGGCACTGAAAGAAAGTCACATACTGTAAACAAAGCACTGAACCCCAGCAGCACAGAGTATTTCAGGGCTGTCCTAAGCTTGTTCCTTCTTTCCTATTAGGTATGACAATTGTGACTGACTCACCCAGACTAAAATCTGCTAAAAAGACCTTCTCAATTAACACACACCGACAAAATACAAGCAACCAAACCAGCTCCTGTAAAATGATACAGATCCTAAACCAGATCCCCCAGAAAGAGCCTTCCTAAAGTAATAGTCACAGACCCCCCCCCCCAAAAAAAAAATACAGACTCCAGACTAGATTAGATCCTTTAATTAATACAGACTTCAACCATACTAACACATACGGATGGGACAGGGGCTCCTATGCTGACCATAAGACTGGGGCCCCTGCGTTGTCCCTTATCTCGAAGGTATGCTTGATGGTAGCTAGGTATGAGCCCCAAGTGTGACCCTGTTTCCTGCCGAGCCCTGATGATACTCTCCCCCACCCTGGGAGTGGGCCGGAAATCCAGTAACCAAAATCCCACAAATATGCACAGACAAGGATAAAACAAAACTTGCACACACTGCAATTAAGCACAAAGAGGGACAGCATGTGAACTGGGAAGCAAAAGGGGTAGGGAATTAACGCACAACTGGAGGACTCACACACCACACGAAACCGCAACTTGTAGATCACCATATAACAGGATAACCACAGGAACCAAGGAACAAAGCTATATCCAGCACTCAGCCCCAGTATCCAAAACATTATAAAGGGTGAAGGTAGCTGGTGATCAGCAGCCTGAGCTACCTAGAGATGATAACAAGCCAGCAGGAATTGACTCCTGCTGAACTTTATGGCAACAAATTCAGAACCAGCCGACGCCCATGATAGGCTGTGCAACTAAGTGATCCCAGGCTGTTTGCTGGACTCTGCAGTGTGAACTGAGTCCGAAGCCGCCATGACACCCAACGAGTGAAACGCGGAACACCGCACAACAGTACCTCTCCTTCTATGAGGGGCTTCTGGATCCTTAAATACCATCAACCCCGACTTCTCAGGATAGCAACGATGAAAGCACTAACCAAGCCATCTACATGCATATCTGATGCTGGTACTTAAGTCCTCACCTCCAGACCATAACCCCGCCAGTGCACCTGTTATTACAGAGAATGATGAACCAACTGGGAATCAATCATCCTAGATACTTCAAACTCCAAAGAACCATTAACCAAAACCATAGGTGGAGTGGTGCAGCAGAGGTCACTGAACTCACAACTAGAGATGAGCGAACCGGTCGCGGTTCGGCTTGAGCTTGGTTTGTCGAGCGGAGGTCTAGTTCGAGTTTGGTTCGGCGAACCGGTTCGGCGAACCACTCGAACCCATAGGAAACAATGGGAGGCAATCACAAACACATAAAAACACCTAGAAAACACCCTCAAAGGTGTCCAAAAGGTGACAAACAACTCACAACACAACACAAACACATGGGAAAGTGACAAGGACATATACTCATGCGAAAACAAAAGAGCTGGACAAGGAAAAAGAGGAGACACAGATATATTCATGGCATGCCCTTCTAAAATGATGTAAAACACCGCAAGGTGACTCAAAGCGGAGTCTCCCTTTTTTCCAAAAATTGGGCCACACAGACACCCCTTCAGTGGCAGCACTTGTGCCCCAGTTGTACACTTCACAGGTAGATTTGCATCAAGCACATTCAAAAATACGCCATCCTTAACCGTCCCCAGGATGGCACCAGGGTAGGTAGCAAAGTCTTTGCTGATCCCAGATCTGTTCATCTTGGATCATTTTTAGAAACACTGCAAGCAAGGGTTACTCCAAGCGGAGTCTCCCTTTTTTCCAAAAATTGGGCCACACAGACACCCCTTCAGTGGCAGCACTTGTGCCCCAGTTGAACACTTCACAGATAGATTTGCATCAAGCACATTCAAAATCCACAAGCCTTTACTCTCCCCAGGATGACACAGGGGTAGTAAATTCCTTGTGGATCCATGACTTGTTCATTTTGATGAACGTTAGTCTGTCCACATTGTCACTGGACAGACGCGTGCGCTTATCTGTCAGCACACACCCAGCAGCACTGAAGACACGTTCAGAGACAACGCTGGCAGCTGGACACGACAAGATCTCCAAGGCGTAAGTGGAGAGCTCTGGCCATTTTTCAAGATTTGAAGCCCAAAATGAGCAAGGCTCCATTTGCAAAGTCATCGCATCGATGTTCATTTGGAGATACTCCTGTATCATCCTCTCCAGCCATTGACTATGGGGTACTTTGCACGCTGCGACATCGCAGGCCGATGCTGCGATGCCGAGCGCGATAGTACCCGCCCCCGTCACAGCAGCGATTTCCTTGTGATAGCTGCCGTAGCGAACATTATCGCTACGGCAGCTTCACATGGACTCACCTGTCCTGCGACCGTCGCTCTGGCCGGCGACCCGCCTCCTTGTTAAGGAGCGGGTCGTGCGGCGTCATAGCGACGTCACACGCCAGGCGGCGAATCGGAGCGGAGGGGCGGAGATGAGTGGGATGTAAACATCCCGCCCATCTCCTTCCTTCCGCATATCCTACGGAAGCCGTAGTGACGCCAGTAGGAGATGTTCCTCGCTCCTGCGGCTTCACACACAGCGATGTGTGCTGCCGCAGGAGCGAGGAACAACATCGGACTGTCGCGTCAGCGTAATCATGGATTACGCCGACGCTGCACCGATGATACGATTACGACGCTTTTGCGCTCGTTAATCGTTTCATCGAGCCTTTACACACTACGATGTCGCATGCGATGCCGGAAGTGCGTCATTTTCAATTTGACCCCACCGACAGCGCACCTGCGATGTTGTAGTGTGCAAAGCCCGCCTATGTGCCAGACTTGTTGTCTCTGGTGGCCTTGCAAAGGATGGTCTAAAAAAATTATGAAAACATTCAATAAAATTGCTGTTACCAGCACCACATACGGTGCTGCTGGTACGGGTAGACTGTTGAAGATGACGAGACCGTCCCATGTTTGTGAAGTTACAACTGGGAGATTCACTCCGTGCACCATGGTTGTTTGGTGGAAAAGCCGAGCTAAGATCGAGTAACAGGGGGCGTGTCCTGGCTATGGAGGAGTGAGGACGTGTTTGTCTCAGCTCCTGCCACCGGACTACATTACTGACAATTAAACCAGCCCAAGAGCCTGGAAGAAAAGGATATGCAGCGCAGGAGAAGGGAGAGCTCCCAGGGGCCCAGCAGAGGAGCGTCACGGACAGAGGAGATGGGAATTAGAGGCTTCCTTACCGGGCCGAAGCAGAGGACAGCACTGCAGACATCTCCCAAGATGGAGAGGCAGGGGAAGCCCCAGCAGCAGCAGAGACAGAGAGAGGAAACCACCCGGGCAGCGGAGGAGAGGCAGCTGATAACCCCAGACAGCCAGTATACAAGGTCTCAGGTACAGGAGATCCCTGGAGCAGGGAGCATGGGTACAACCCCCACCATTGCTGATTGCAGACCTGCAGTGGGGAGGCCTCAGGAGGGGGGAGAGGTGCCCTTACCCCTGTCACAGAAGGAGGACAATAATAAATCTCAAGCAGAGGCTGTTAATGCTGCAAATGGGGAACAGGGCCCTGCTAGTGGAAATCTCCTATCTTCAGTGAGACACAGCCTGAGTCAAAGTGTGTATGATATGGAAAAGCAAGCAGAGTTAGAGCCTGCCACAAGTACAATAAGATCACATGAACCAGGAGTGCTGACAGAACTTAATGAAATCCGGGCACACATCTCTTCTATGCCCACCAGAGAAGATATGGAGACATATATAGCAAGGCTGGAACAGGCATACCGCACAGAGCTGTCAGCCCTGAGGGGGGAGGTGGAAAGAGTGGACACTCAGAACCAAATACAGGCAGCTAAAATACAGAATATAGAAGACACCACTCAGGCACAAGGGGCCATTTTGGATCAACACTCCCGCCAAATACAATATATGGTGGAAGCAATGGACGATGCTGAAAACAGGGGCCGGAGAAACAATTTAAGGGTCCGGGGTTTACCAGAGTCTGTTGAACCTAAGGATCTCCAGAGAGCCCTCCAAGTGATGTTTAATGAGATCCTGGGTGAACCATCAAGCCAACCCCTGGAGCTAGACAGAGTGCATAGAGCGCTTGGCCCTAGACCTACACAGAATGACAGACCTCGAGATGTGATTTGTAGGGTCCACCGTTATGTCCTTAAAGAGGCCATCCTGTTTAAGTTGCGCAGTGGAGTTTCACCATCATACGAGGGGAGCCAAGTCCAGATTCTGCAGGACTTATCCCGTTTCACTTTACAAAGAAGGAGAGCACTGAAACCTCTCCTGGACATGCTCCGTTCGTATGAGTATAAATACAGCTGGGGATTTCCCTTCCGCCTGCAGGTCCGACACGCGGGAAGAATGCATGTTCTTAGGAACCCGACTGATATGCCATCGTTTGCTGCAGCCCTGGACATTCCGTTGGTGCCTATAGAGGAATGGCCGGTGTTTCCAATGGGGGTATGGGGTGCTGCCCCAGATGGTGATCGGATGCGTGGCCCTCGAAGAGGAAGACCAGTCTGATGTTTAAGGAGTTATTGGTTTATAAACAAAAATTCATTGGGTTGTTTCTCAATAGAATGTACCTCCCAGTTTTGCTATAATTTTTTTGCCAGGGGGATTAAGTCTTTCTGATTATGAGGGGGGGGGGGGTTCCCTCCCGCCTTCCTGGAAGAGGGGGCGGGGGGCACCCCCGTACTGTGTATAGCACATTATTCTCTCTAGACCTTGTGTCCTCACATTATATAGGGCTCTGGCTGACAAACTAAGTTGAATAATTGCTTATTGTTAGTCCGGGGCAGGGGGCTCCTTTGTAGAAAGTTCCCTCCCTGATTGGGATAACACGCCATAAAGGAGTGGCGTAGTCTCACCATCCCTAGGTTAGACAGTTTGGTATTCTCATACCTATACAGTTACTTTTAGTCTTTTTAGACCCGACGTTAGGGTCTTGTTGTGACCTTGCAGGTGGGAGGCACTCTGACCTCCTTGCCTTTGGTTTCTACTGCTTTGTTGGTAGTTTCTTTTGTATTCTCGACCTTCTTACCTCTTCTCTTTTATTTCCTCTTCTCTTTCCCTGCTCTTCCTATCCTACTTGCCTGCACATCTCTCTCTCCCTAATCCCCGAACCTATCCCTAGAGTCCCCACCGTTCCTCCGCATTGGAATGACGCAGATTAATTGGGGTTCACTAAATGTGAGGGGACTTAATGTCCCGCAAAAACGCTCCCAGATATTTTTTGACATGCACAAAAAAAGAGTCCATATACTATTGATCCAAGAAACACATTTTAAAACGGGCCACCTCCCCATCTTTAGAGACAGATATTACACTAACTGGGTCCACAGTTCCAACCCAGAGTCAAAATCCAAGGGAGTGTCCATAGGCATCCATAAGTCCCTAGTGCACACAGTTCTAGATACACGGGTGGACACGGAGGGAAGATTTATATTCCTGAAAATTAATGTTAACTCATCCATCTTTACCATTGTCAATTGGTATCTACCGAATAGAGATCCGGCGACGACCTGCTCCTCTCTCCTGTCATCACTGGATGAATTCGCAGAAGGGACCGTGATCGTAGGCGGTGATTTAAACTTCACTTTGGACCCTAAGGTAGACACAACGTCGGGACATAACTTTCTCTCAATAAGGAAACTAACGAAGGTTAAACGTTGTATACAGGAACTCAGATTAGTGGATGCATGGAGAACACTACACCCAGTAGACCGTGACTACACATATTTTTCCCCGGCTCACTCTTCGTACAGCCGCATAGACCTATTCCTTGTAAGTCAGAAGGCCCTGACATGGCAGATACAGGCCTCTATAGGCAGTATCTCTTGGTCAGATCATGCCCCCATATTTTTGAGCCTCACTATGCCGGATGGGCCTGGGAGGCCATGGTCTTGGCGGTTGAATGATAGTCTGCTGAGGGACCAGGGATGCTTGAAAGACCTGCAGAACACAATAGATGAATTCTTGGAGATACACTCAGGAGACACTACTACCCTACCTGTTCAATGGGAGACACTAAAGTGTGTGTTGAGAGGGATTCTGATCAAACATGGGGCTAGGATTAAGAGGGAGAGAGCCCAAACTATTCTGTCTCTACTTCAGAATATTTCAGACCTAGAGAAGATCCATAAGCAGACATTATCCCCGGTGACACTGACAGAGCTAGTTAAAAACAGAGAGGAACTTAAATCCATTCTGGACCGACAATACGAGCGCCACAGGAATAGACTAAAAAGATTTATGTATGAATATGCGGACAAATGTGGCAGACCACTAGCTAGGTTATTACATCCGAGGGGGGACCCCAGTCACATCCCTACGATCAAAAAATCGGACGGCCTTTTGACTCAGAACCCAATCCACATAGCGGACCAGTTTCAAAAATATTATAGTGACCTTTACAACATAAGGGGCAAATTTGGGGATATGCCACAAGAAGCTTTGGAGACTAAAATAAATGATTACATACTTAAAACAGCCCTGCCGACTATACCCAATACTGAGGTTGAAAACCTAGAAGCAGACTTTACAGAGACAGAAGTGGCATCTATTATCAGGGATTCTCCCTCAGGCAAAAGCCCAGGTCCGGACGGGTTTACCCCCAAGTTCTATAAAATTTTTCAGACTCAGTTATCCCCGTTCATGACCAAAGTATTTAACTCCATATCTGAAAACTCCCAGTGGGTAGCGCAGTCTCTTGAAGCACACATATGTGTTATCCCCAAACCGGGAAAGGACCACTTGCTGGTTACAAATTACAGACCCATCTCACTGATTAATTTAGATTTGAAATTTTTCTCTAAAGCACTTGCCAACAGACTTGCCCTGTCCCTGCCTGGGATAATACATACGGACCAGGTGGGATTTGTAAAAGGCCGGGAGGCACGGGACAACACCAACAAATTGTTCCTCCTGATGGCTCGGTCGAGGGCTCAGTCTCTCCCCATGTGTTTACTTTCAGTGGACGCGGAGAAGGCCTTCGACCGGGTCAGTTGGAGCTTTATGATGGCAGCCTTGAGACAGGTGGGTTTGGGTCAGAAATTTTTGGGCAGAATTGCGTCCCTGTATTCGAGACCCTCAGCAAAAGTGAGGACAAATGGGTTTCTATCATCATCCTTTCTGGTCCACAATGGAACGAGACAGGGATGTCCACTGTCGCCCCTCTTATACGTCATAGTCATGGAGCACCTTGCGGTCGCCCTGAGAAACAACACAAGCATCCACGGGATAGAGGCGGGTGGGGAGAACCGTAAGCTGGCTCTATTCGCGGATGACCTTCTCATGTTCATTTCCCAACCACACATATCCTTCCCGTCCTTGCTCAAGGAGTTCGAAGAGTTTGGCAACTTAAGCAACTTCAAAGTAAATTTTTCCAAATCAGAGGCCATGAACGTGACTTTATCGGCAGAAGACCTTGCGAGAGTATCACAAAACTTCCCTTTTAAGTGGCAACCGTCAGTTTTAAAATATCTGGGAGTTATGGTACCTAGGGATCCAGCAAAAATTGTACATCACAATTTTTTCCCCTTATTAGAAAGGACAATCAGGGACTTAAAGAAATATGACAAAAAGAGATTGACGTGGTTTGGGCGTATAAACGCGATAAAAATGGATGTGTTACCGAGGTTCCTGTTCCTGTTTCAGACAATACCCATACAGCTACCGCTAAGTTACTTCTCCAAGATCCGGACAGCCTTGTCTGGGTTTGTCTGGGGGAACAGGAGACCCCGAACAGGAATTAAAACTCTGACCAGACACAAAAGTGACGGGGGGGCGGGGCTCCCAAATTTTCAATTATATTACAAGGCAGCTATCCTAACGAGATTACTGGACTGGCATTTTCATGGTAATTCGAAACAATGGGTGGTGATTGAACAGGATGTGCTGGGAACTCCCTTACATTTACTTCCATGGTTAGAGAAAGAAAGTAGGATCCAGATAGCGAAAGGAATGGAGTTCACGCGGACAGCGATGGGGATGTGGGATGGAGAGATAAAAAAGGGATCTCTCTCTCAGGAGCAGGGCCCACTTACCCCCGTATTCGGTAATAAGAAGTTCCCCCCAGGACTCCACTCCCATAGATTCGGGGAATTTACTCGGGCGGATGATACTCGTTTTTGTCACGTGCTCCAGGGACACACCCTACCAACTTATATTTCCATGCAGGCCACAGGGAAAGAGATTTCCTGGATGGAATATATGCAGTTGAAATCTTTCCTCTCGTACCAGGACAGGGAGAGAAGGATGAGGACACCCCCTACTCCTTTTGAGAAAATATTTTTACAGGGCTCATCACCTGGACATGGCATCTCACTCATTTATAAAATGCTGAACCAGAGAAATAGGGTGGATAAACCTCACTTTGTCTGTAGGTGGGGAGAGGAACTGGGAGAGGATATTCCAGAGGACGATTGGAGCAGAGCGTACCTGTGGACCCACAAGCTTTCCTTGGCGTGCGCCGCTCAAGAGAAAAGTTATAAAATTCTCACAAGGTGGTACCATTACCCGACTAAATTACATGCTATATTTCCCTCTGTGTCTGATGTGTGCTGGAGGTGTGGCACAGACACAGGTACAATGCTACACATATGGTGGAGCTGTACTAAGCTGCAACCCTTTTGGGACTCAGTGTTCTACCTGTACAAAAAGATGAGCGGAGGTGAAGTAGAAAAATCCCCCCAGGTTGCTCTTCTTTCTATGCTCCCAGGAGCTATTAAAACACAAAAAAGGGACATGTTGCGATTTTGCCTGGCGGCTGCCCGTATGATTATCCCACGATTTTGGAAACAGACTAGATGCCCTACGGTGCTGGATTGGTTGGAGGAAATGACAAACCTCCAGAGAATGGAGGAGCTGACAGCAGAACTAAATGGGAACACAGAAAAATTTACTACAGTTTGGAGACCATGGATTATGTTCATGGAGTCCCCAGAGTTTGTGGAGAGTTTGGCGAGCTTTTTGAACTGAGAAACGGTGGGGAGTCTCATTCCCCCCCCCCCTTTTTTCTTTGCTTTTCTTGCTTTCCCCCCTCTCCACCCTTCTCTCTAATTTCCTCTTCTTTATGCTTGTATCTTTCCTCTTCTTTCTTTCATTTCTGAACATTAATCTGCATTTTTCTAGTTTCATTTTTTATATGAAAAGATTTATCATTAATTCATAAGACAATAGACACACAAGGAGAATGAGTATATTAGGATACGGGAAGTCAAAAGAAGTGGGAATTCTGACCTATAATTTATAAGTGGTTGTATGGTAATATCACAAAGATAATTTGAAGAATTCCAAGAAATTTAGTAATGTAACAATTTCTGGATGTTATCCCAGCATTGAGAAAATGATGTTTATGTATTGTAATTGCACAAATGATATGTTTGTATGTTGACAACAGTTTCATCAATAAAACAGATTTGAAATAAGATCGAGTAACAGCTTTTGCTGATACTCCTGCATACGTGCGTCCCTTTCTATGGCTGGAATTATGTCACAAAATTTGGACTTGTACCGGGGATCTAATAGTGTGGCAAGCCAGTAGTCATCATCACTTCTAATTTTGACAATACGAGGGTCATGTTGGAGGTAGTGCAGCAAGAAGGCGCTCATGTGTCTTGCGCAGTCATGCGGACCAAGTCCACGCTGTGTTTGTGGCATAGAGGTGCTAACCGTTCTTTCTTCCTCTGACATCTCCCCCCAATCTCTTTCAACAGAAATTTGACCAAGGTCTCCCTCATCCGCTAAGTCTTCCATGTCCATGGACAGTTCGTCCTCCATTTCTTCATGTTCTCCTGCACCTTCCTCAACATTTTGCCTGCTACCATGCGCCCTTGTTGATCCCTGTCCCCCATGGTCCCATGCCTGTGTGACACCCTAGACTAGCCAGGTAGTCACAGACATAACATCACACACACCCCCTCCCCTGGACAGTTCACACCAGTCAGACAAAAACCCTTGTTGCCTCTCTCCAGGGTCTGATGTCCACACCAGGTGGGGCAGAGCCAGGCGGTTGGCCCCACCCACCGAGGAGTTCACGGGTCTGGAGGCAGGAAAAGCAGTCAGTTCAGATCTGAGTAGACAGTGAAAGTGAGAGGTCAGAAACTGTCGGTGTCTGGGTAGGGGCCCAGACACAAACAGCAAGGTTGGCAGACGGTGGTGGCCGTCTGCAGGAGTTAGTGGATCTCTGTGGAACCGTAGGACCGGGGTCGGGCGGTGGCCCGCCGGTACCGAGCCGGGGAATGGAGTAAAGCTAAGCACACAGGCAGGGCCATCGGACCCCAACTAGGCTTGGAGCCGCCGACAACGGTCAAATCCGAAAGTGGCCGGAACCCCAGGGGTTTCCTAACAACCAAGACCCGACAGAAGGCAACAGTCCACACCGTGAGGATACACAGCCACCGACATAGGCTAGAGATCCAAGGTCCAGCGCCTGCGGGCAAAACGGGCTCCTTCGGTACCTATACGCCGGGGAGCGGACTACCGGTGGGCAACCACAGGAGTCAGAACATTCTAACAAGGTGCAAGGAAAGACAGCCACCATCACCCTGTCCGGGGAGAGCACAAACACTGCAGCCGGCTGCGAGACCCGTCCATCCAGCCGTTTGGTTTACCAGAGACTCTGTGCATCTGTGTCTGAGTGAGTACCACAGTGCCATCTGGCACCACGCCGCGCTGCCCCTGCAACCCTGCACCCCAGCCATCCAGCCTCTCCGCTACACTACCGGGCCCCGGGATCACCAACCCCTACCCACGGAGGGGACAACATCCTAGCTGCTCCCTACCATCGCTCCCGGGATCCCCGTCACCAGCAGCGGTGGTGCCCATCATCACCACGACCCGTGGGTGGCGTCACGAACTATCTCCCAAATCAAACCACCCCTTTTCACTCGTGGGCAAGGAGCGCTGCTCGAGTCCCCGGGTCCGGCCCACCGCTCGAGCCACCAAGCAGCAGCAGCCGCGGACCCGAGCGTAGCGAGTACGGCCCCTCTGCCCGCGACACCTGCCGCCTTGGTGATGATGAACGTCTGCACCTTGGTGATGTTGTTGTCCCTTGCGCATATGAATCCTCCTGTAGTTCCTCCCCTTCCTGTTGTCCCACCCCCTGACTCCGAATAGTGTTTAGCGTGTGCTCCATCATGTAAATGACTGGAATTGTCATGCTGATAATGGCATTGTCAGCGCTAAACATATTCGTCGCCATGTCGAAACTGTGCAAAAGGGTGCATAGGTCCTTGATCTGAGACCACTCCATCAGGGTGATCTGCCCCACCTCTGCATCTCGTTGGCCCAGGCTATACGTCATGATGTATTGCACCAGGGCTCGGCGGTGCTGCCACAGTCGCTGTAACATGTGGAGAGTCGAATTCCAGCGTGTCGGCACATCGCATTTCAGGCGATGAACCGGCAGGCTGAAAGACTTCTGGAGCGATGCAAGTCGCTCAGCTGCGGCGGTTGAACGGCGGAAGTGAGCAGACAGTTTTCGTGCCCTGTTCAGAAGGCCATCTAGGCCGGGATAGTGTGTTAAAAATTGCTGGACAACAAGGTTCAACACGTGAGCCATACAAGGCACGTGTGTCACCTTGCCCAGGCGAAGGGCCGCACCCAGGTTTGCAGCATTGTTGCACACGGCCTTACCAGGATGCAGGTTGAGTGGAGACAACCATTTACCAAACTCAGTCTCCAGAGCTGCCCACAACTCAGCCGCTGTGTGACTCATATTTCCAAGACATTTCAAGATAAAGACCGCCTGCGCTCTGCTGCCAGCATAGTAATGAGGGGTGCGTGATTCCTTCTGCGCAGTTACAACGCTGGTGGCCTGACCAGGCAGGCTTGGGGCGGAGGTGGAGGACCCAGACGAGGTTGAGGAGGCAGAAGCAGTGGAGGAACTTGGACAGACAGAGGATTGACGCCCAAGTCGTGGGGACGGCAAGACTTGTGCAGCAGACCCTTCACCATCTATCACCATAGTTACCCAGTGCCCAGTCAGCGACATGTAACGTCCCTGTCCATGCTTACTGGTCTAAGTATCGGTGGTGAAATGCACCCGTTCACACACCGAGTTTCTCAAGGAAGCGGTGATGTTGTGTGCGACATGCTGGTGTAGCGCAGGTACACCTTTCTTAGAGAAGTAGTGGTGACCTGGGCATCTGGTAGTGGGGCACAGCGACAGACATAAGGTCTCTAAAATCCTGTGTGTCCACCAGGCGGAAAGGCAGCATTTCGGTAGCCAAGAGCTTACAGAAGGATAAAGTCAACCTCTTAGCTTTGTCATGGGTCGCAGGAAATGGCCTTTTATTTGTCCACATCTGAGGGACAGAGATCTGGCTGCTGTGTGTAGACGGTGGTGAGTAGGGTGTCCCTGGAAAAATGCAGGTTTGTGAGGAAAGTGCAGGCGTAGACATGATGTTGCCTTCATCCAACGTTGGTGCTATCGATGTCTGAGAGAGCTGTACACACGCACTTGTTTCCCCTTCCAAACCAACTGACGACCTACCAAGCAAACTGCCTGTTGCGGTTACAGTGGTGGAAGTTGTGCGTGGAAAACCAGGTGTGACAGCTGTCCCCCCAGTCCTAGAAGATGAAGAGCGCGCGGATGTACTGGAAGGGGCAGACGGTGGATGGTCCGCTCCGCTAGGCCACATTGCAGCACAGTGAGCTTCCCACTGGGACATATGATATTTATTCATGTGACGATTCATGGAAGAAGTTGTCAAACTGCTGAGGTTTTTTCCTCTACTAACAGATTCCCGACAAATTTTACAGATCACATGATTTGGGCGATCCTTTGCAAGGTCAAAAAAGGACCAGGTTAGGCAAGGCTTAGAGGACATGCGACCTGTTGAGCCACCTCGACTAGTGCTCAGAGGCAGATTGGTGGCTGAGGATGCAGTTGTAGACGTGCTACCAGTACTCCTCTGTCCAGGAAGGCGCAAGGTAACTTCGTCGTCAGTTGCATCCTCCTCCACCGCCTCTGTTGACCTCCTCGAGTGCCTGACTGTGGGTTGACAGTAGATGGGATCTAGAATTTCCTCATCAAGCGTTGTTTGCACTCCCCTCACCCTCAGACCGAGCCTCTTTCTGCCCTGACCGAATATTTAAGTTGCCATCCCAATCTGGTATCTGCATCTCATCGTCATCAGTATGTTCCTCATTGTCTATAATAACAGGTGTTACAGATTGTGAATAAGGGTCAACATTATGCTCAGAAACTTGGTCATCACAGCCTGAATCTAAGTCACAAAGGTTCTGGGCATCACTGCAGACCATTTCCTGGTCTGTACTCACTGTAGCTTGGGAGCAGACCTCTGATTCCCAGGCTATAGTGTGACTGAACAGCTCTGCAGACTCAGCCATCTCTGTTCCACCATATTGTGCAGCGCGGATGTAGACTTGAGAGCTGGGAGAAAGCAAGTGTGATTGGGATGACAACTCAGAGTACTGGTTTTTTTTTGGATGCGGTAGTTGAGGTGGAGGAGAGGGGAATTGTTGGACCACTTGAGATCCATTCAAGCATGTTCTTTTTTTGGGCATCATCTACCTTTGTTCCAGTTGTTCGTGTCCGTAAAAAAGGGAGCACATCTAATTGTCCACGGAAAGTAATAGACATCTTACTTTTGCTGGAAGATGGCCTATCTTCAGCAGACGTTAATGGAGATTTGCCACCTTCCCCACGGACACAAACTTTTTTTCCTTTTCCAACACGCCTGTTCCCCTTCCCACCAGCATCTGTCATTTTGCCACTCATTTTGATTGCGACAAGATTGTCCACTTAAAATGTGGTAGTAAAAATTGAGAGGTGGTGTAGATTGCAGAGGAGGTCTAACTTTATTGGCAGCAGAAGAAACAACACAGACTATTCCTGACAATGCAACTATGGCCCTTAAACTGGCAGCACAGTTTGCAATTATAATGGCTTAGTAAAAATGAGCTTGAGGGTGCAATGCAGAGTTGCTGGAAGTAGCTTGGCACCAGTGGGACACTAATGATGTCCAACAGCCACTTTTTGGATGCCACTAAGTTTTCTCAGTGTTTGCTATTATAATGGCTTAGTAAAAATGAGCTTGAGGGTGCCACGCAGAGGTGCTGGAAATAGCTTGGCCCCAGTGGGACACTAATGAAGTCCAACAGCCACTTTTAGGATGCCACTAAGTTTGCTCAGTGTTTGCTATTATAATGGCTTAGTAAAAATGAGCTTCAGGGTGCAATGCAGAGGTGCTGGAAATAGCTTGGCCCCAGTGGGACACTAATGATGACCAACAGCCACTTTTAGGATGCCACTAAGTTTTCTCAGTGTTTGCTATTATAATGGCTTAGTAAAAATGAGCTTGAGGGTGCAATGCAGAGGTGCTGGAAATAGCTTGGCACCAGTGGGACACTAATGAAGTCCAACAGCCACTTTTAGGATGCCACTAACTGGCAGCACTCTGCAATTAAAATGGCTTTGCTAAAAAGGGCAGGAGGGTACAGTGGCCGGGTTGTGGGTCAGTGTAGAGGAAAGGAAGCCTCACTTTCTATCCCTCCTAATGGTGAAATGCAGCAAGGAAGTCCCTGAGCTTAGCTACACAGACGCTGTTATCTGTAGCTGTTAAAAACTGTTTCCACAGACCTGACTGTCACCTATGGCTCTGAGCCAGCTGTAATTAGCCCTTAAAAGGGCTGAAATAAACTTCTATCCCTAATCTGTATAGCGCTGTGTGTAGAGCGTACACGGCAGGATCGGCGGCAGGAGCTGCGTCTGCGGTGACAGTCACCCAGAAGCAGAAGGCAGATAATGGCGTCCAGACGGGCAGATGGCCGTATTTATAATGCAGGGACATGTGACATGGACAGCCTATGACACATGCCCTTGCTTGACTGGCAAAAAGTCCACTTAGCTGTGTGTGTGTCTGGGATTGGCTGACATGCTGGCCCGCCCCACTACACGCGCGCTTAGGGAAGGAAGGAAAAAAAAAATGGCGATCGCCATTATCCCAGCAGCAGTGATCTGAACGCGCAGTCCCCGCACACTATACGCTGAAATTTCATAATAGTGTGAGTCACAGAGTGACTTACACTATTACAGCGAAAAGCCAGCTAGTAATTAGTTGGCTTTTTGCTGATAGCTCGAGTTACGTTCGAGAACGGTTCTAACGAACTTTTAGCAAAAAGCTCGAGTTCTAGTTCGATCAAGAACACCCCCCACAATCACTCGAACTGCGAACTGGAGAACCACGAACCGCGCTCAACTCTACTCACAACTCTCTTTAAAAGCGATTGACATTACGGATCTTGTAGACAGCTGGTAATGCAACAAGAAAGCGAGCGGATTGATGATGGCAGAAATCTGAAATGGACCAATAAAACGCGGTACCAACGTCAGCGAGGATAACGTAAGCTTGATGTTTCTAGTGGAAAGCCACACCCAATCACCAATACACAGGTCCGGACCTGGCACACGTCCACAGTCAGCCACATGCTTAACGTATTTTTCGGACCATAAGACGCACTTTTTTTCCCCCAAATGTTGAGGGTAAGTGGGGGGTGCGTCTTATGGTCTGAATATAGGGCTGCGGCCGTGAATGAGGGTGCTGCAGTGGAGCGGGTCATCAGGGGCATGAGCAGGCTGTGGCAGCGCCTGCCGTGACCACGTGGGCCCGCTCATTACATATGCACGCCATCCCCCCACCCATCATCTCTCAGCGCTGAAGCCGGCACAGACAGGTGGGCGGGATGATGGGCGGGAGGTGCGCGCATATTAAACAGCCGGCCGTGATCACCCCTGGCAACTACAGCCTGGAGTGATCATGTGTGGCTGTATTCACTGCCCCTTGCGCATCATCATCAGCGCGGGGGGCAGTAAAATAAGTACGGTACACTCACCGTTCCCCTGCAGCTTCGCGATGTCCTTCTGTCTGCCGGTCGGCTGATCTGTGTAGAGAGCGGTGAGCACAGCGATGACGTCATCGCTGTGCTTGCCGCTAGTCACGCAGGTCAGCTGACCGGCAGACGGCAGGACATCGCAATGCTGCAGGGAAGTGACTGGTGACGGCTCCACACTCCAGCGGCGATGCTGCCGCCACAGACAGGGGGAGAAGCAATGCTGCATGGAGCGAGGAAAGGTGAGTATTAACGTTTTTTGGTTTTTTTTGTGTGTGATACAGAATACATGCCATATACCAGGATGGGGCTGTTTATCAGGATGGGGGTATATAGCAGGATGGGTGTATATAGCAGGACGGGGCCATATAGCCGGATGTATGGGGTATATAGCAGGATGGGTGTATATAGCAGGATGGGGCCATATAGCAGGATGAATGGGGTATATAGCAGGATGTATGGATGGCGGTATATAGCAGGATGGGAATATATAGCAGGATGGCAGTATATAGCAGGATGGCAGTATATAGCAGGATGGCAGTATATAGCAGGATGGCAGTATATAGCAGGATGGGAGTATATAGCAGGATAAGGGCATATACCAGGATGGGGTACATATACAAGGCAGGAGGATCATTACCAGGAAGGGGTACCTTGGCAGAGAATTTGGGGACATTACTCCCATAACAGTGTCAGCAGCAGATCCTCGCCCCATAACAGTGTGTCATGACCACATTTTTTGCTTAAAATTTTATTTTCCTATTTTCCTCCTCTAAAACCAGGATGCGTCTTTTGGTCCAGTGCGTCTTATAGTCCGAAAAATACGGTATATTTAGTCCCCATGCTAAGCAAATATTGCTGAACATTTCTCCAAGTGGATGCCAATACAGACCATACCTGATCCTCCTCCGATACCCAGGAAGAGTGACCCTTACAAAATGTACAAATTTGAGGATATAGACCGTAGACACAAAAATGATTGTTAATGGCAAACTCATCCAGGGGAAGGAATGCCGACCACTCCTCCTGATTGTCTAATACAAAGCAATGTAAATACAATTCCAAATTTTGATTCATCCGTTCCGTTTAACCATTATGCGGGCGTCACACGAGACGATCTATCGTGCAATATGTCGTCGGGGTCACGGTTTTCGTGACGCACATCCGGCATTGTTTACGAAGTCGTCCCGTGTGACACCTATGAGCGACGCAGATTGTTCGCAAATCGTGTATCGTTGACACGTCGCTCATTTTTAAAAAGTTGTTTATTTTTCTTTGCGCCGGTTGTTCATCGTACCTGGGGCAGCACACATCGCTCCGTGTGACACCCAGGGAACAATGAACACAGCTTACCTGCGTCCCGCGGCTCCCGCCGGCTATGCGGCAGGAAGGAGGTAGGCGGGATATTTACGTCCCGCTCATCTCCACCCCTCCGCTTCTATTGGCCCGCCGCTCTGTGAGATCGCTGTGACGCTGAACGTCCCACCCCCTTCAGGAAGTGGATGTTCGCCGCCCACAGCGACGTCGCTCAGCAGGTAAGTACGTGTGACGGCGGTTTAACGACTTTGTGTGCCACGGGCAACTAATTGCCCGTGACGCACAAACAACGGGGGCGGGTATGATCGCTCATGCGATCGCACGATAGATCGTATTGTGTGACATCCGCATTAAATTGTGGATGGAAAGCAGACGAATGCAACAATTTAATGCCCAAGCAAGAGCAGAATGCCTTCCAAAAATTTGCAATGAATTGCGTACCCCTATCAAAGATGATATCAGACGGAACAGCATGGAGCCTGGCAACCTCCCAAATGAATACCTGAGTAAATGTCTTGGCATTAGGTAACGAAGGCAAAGCAACAAAATGGGTCATTCTAGAGAATCTGTCAACCACTACACAAATCACAGTATTAACAGCAGAGGACGGCAGATTAGTAATGAAATCCATCGAAATATCCGTCCATTGTTTGCTAGGAATAGACAACAGCAGCAAACAACGAGACGAACGTAAGTGTGATGGCTTAGATCACTCACATATGGTACATGCGGACACATAAGAGACAACATGCCTACGTGTCTTAGGTCATCAAAAACAATGCAACAGGAGGTCCAGAGTACCCTTCACCCCCGGATGACCAGTCAGAACTGAATCGTGGTGTTCCACTAAAACCTTAAGACAAAAGTTCAAAGCAGCGAATTACTTGTTAGCAGGAACCCCAGATGGTGCCTCATCCTGAGGCTCGGAAATCTCAGACTCCACCTTAGTACTGAGAGCTGAAACCACAATATATTTCTGCAGGATTGGCACTGGTTCCTCCTGGGTTTCTCCACCCGGAAAACACCTGGATAACGCATCTACCATGTGTGTTTTTAGTCCCAGGATGGTAGGTAATAATAAAGTTGAACCTATTAAAAAAAAAGACCACCGAGCTTGCTTCGGAGTAAAATGCTTAGCTGACTGGACATACATTAAATTCTTATGATTGGTTATGACAACAAACGGGTGGACAGCCCCCTCCAGAAAGTGCCACCATTTCTCAAATCCCAACTTGATGGCAAGTAACACCCTATTCCAAATATCATAGTTACGTTCAGCTGGTGACAACTTCCTAGAAAAGAAGACACAAAGATGGAGGTGACAAACCCTGAGACAATACAGCCCCAACCCCTATCTCAGACACGTCCACCTCCACGTTTTTATAATGACCCTCCGGAATATTGAACTCCATCTTCCACTCATCCCCCTCACTAACCCTGAAAAGATTATAGGCACACCTTAAGGTGAAGTTTGGAAAACCACCTTGCACCTGAAATCTGGTTAAAAAGATCGGGGATAAGCGGTATGATCACAGACTATTATTTGGTTGAGCTCCCGAAAATCCAGACACCAGCGTAATCCACTATCCTTCTTTTTAAGAAAAAAGAAACCTGCAACCTGAGAAGATGAGGGCCTAATGAGACCTCTGGCTAGACTCTCAGTGATATATTCTTTGAGAGCCAAGTCCTGACAACCTTTCTCAAAGAAAATGTCCATTAACTCAGACAACGACTAAGGAACCCTGGGAGCCACGGTCGAGACATGGGTCTCCAGGCTGTGTTCCTTACAGTATGGGCTCAACTGAGTGATGTCCTGAGACTTCCAATCAACTACTGGGTTGTGTAGTGAAAGCCATGGGAATCCCAGCACAATGGACGCAGGCAGGTTATTGAGCACCTGAGAGGTGATACGTTCAGAATGCAGTTGATGAGCTAGCACTTGCAAGCGCTGCTGCAGCACAGCCAAACCAGCGGCAGGTGTAGGTGACTTGCGGAAATGGGCGCACACAAGGGGGGTAACCTTCACATGTAGCTCAGTCAAATCTGGGTACGTTTTCAAAAAACACTTAGCCACTAAGCTGAGCACATGAAACAGGTATGGTACATGTGTGAGCCTGCCAAGCTTCAGAGCTGCCACCAGCTTATGGCCATTATCACACATGACCATGCCTAGTTGTAGATTCAGCGGTAAGAATTATCAATCTGTCTGGCCTGTTATAGCTTTCAACAACTCTGCAGCTGTGTGCTATTTGTCACCTAAAGAAATTAGTTTCAGCAGAGCCTGTTGCCGCCTCATTGAATCAGTGCTGTAGTGCTTCCAGCTAGCCACTGATATGGGCAACAATTTGGAGATGGAGGATGAGGAGGGGGGGGGCGTGCAGTAATTGGTGTAGGAGATGGGGGAAACCCTGATGGAACTGGGACCCGCTATTCTAGGTGTCGGTAGCACATTTGCCATCCCAAGATCCGACTTGGTCCCAAACTCCGCAAGGTTCAACCTGTGTGCCATCAGAGAATATAATGTTACTGGCCACAAGCACTCTACACTAAATGCAGCTATCAGCGGTATTAGAGAATATAATAGATTTTTTACGTTGCAGCAGCAATGACTGTAAAACAATAATCCCTGCCTAGATGCCTTTAATACACATAACTTCAGTTATTAGTGGTATTATTAGAGAACAGAATAGATTGGACTTAAGGCTGCTTTACACACAGCTAACGATGTCGCTGCCGATCGTACCCGCCCCCGTCATTTGTGCATCACGGGCAAATTGCTGCCCGTGGTGCACAATATCGTTAGTCCCCGTCACACATACTTACCTTCCTAGCGACGTCGAACAACCTCTTTGTTAAGGGGGAGGTTCGTGGGCCTTCACAGCAACGTCAGAGCGACCGACCAATAGAAGCGGAGGGGCGGAGACCAGACGCATTAACGATACGCCCACCTCGTTGCCAGAGGACGCAGGAACGCTGTTGTTCCTCATTCCCGGGGTGTCACATGTAGAGATGTGTGCTGACTCAGAAACGACGAACAACCTGCGTCCACAACGACCAACGAGATTTTGAAAATGAACGACGTGTCAACGATCAACGATTAGGAGAGTATTTTTGATCGTTAACACTCGCTCGGAGCTGTTACACGCAACAATGTCGCTAAGGATGCCGGATGTGCGTCACGAATTCCTTGACCCCGACGACATATCGTTAGCGATATCGTTGTGTGTAAATGGGCCTTTAGACTTGAAACGGACTTTTGGTTTTACATTGCAGCAACAAGGTCTGTAAGGCAATAATCCCTGCCTAGATACTTCTAATACACTATCCCTTTCAGCAGCTCTCCCTACACTAAATGCAGCTGAGAATGATGTTATTAGAAAAAAGAATAGATATTTTTACGCTGAAGCAGCGAGGACTGTAATGTAAATATTGCCAGATCAGACGCGGTGATTTTCTGGATTTGTTTTCTCATTTTGTCTCTCATAGCTGTGGTCTACCTATGATGTCAATTACAAGCCTCTCTCATCTTTTTAAGTGGGAGAACTTGCACAATTGGTGGTTGACTAAATACTTTTTTTCCCCACTGTAGATAGATAGATAGATAAAAAGACATATATAGTGTCCCACTCCCCTTCATTTTGTAATCTTGCACCCTTTAGTGCCTTTTATGTGGCACTAAAGAGTGCTTAGTTTTGTTTTTAGCCACAAATTAATGAATTTCCCCAAAAAAACAACGTGAGTTCCCCCTATTTTTTATACAAAGCTGAGGTGAAGCATACAGCGGCAGCCTGCAGACCACAACTGGCAGCTATATCTTGTCTGGTAATCCAAGACCAAGGGCACCCCACGCTGTTATATTAAATTAAATAAATAATTTAAAACAAAAAATGTGACCTCCCCCCAAATTGGATCACCAGCCGAGATACAGTGGACAGCTGTGATCTGGTATTCTCAGATTGGGGAGGTCCACGGTTATTGGAAACTCCCCAGCCTAAAAATAGCAGGCGGCAGCTGCCTCTGAAGTGACGCATCCATTAGATGTGCCAATCCTAGCGTTTCGCACCAGCTGATCTCGTTGACCTGGTGCAGTGGCAAACGGGTTAATATATAGGTTTGATACTGTGAAGCCCCTACAGGTGGTGTGTCGGTGTCGGTGCGTTACCTTCAGGGACTCCACGTTGCTGGATCTCCGTCACTGGTAGGAAATCTTCTGTTTTGATCGTGACGCCACTCTCAGTATTGCGGTCAGTGGGGACCGCCACTGCAGGTTAGGGGACGCCTGGGGCTGATGGTGTGTGCAGTTAGTTGGAATAGCCTCCTGAGAGTGAGGCAAGCCCCAGGGCCCGGTGTAAGTTTGTAGTACCACAAGGCGCAGAATAACTCCACACAGGCAGAATTGTCTTTCAAGGGCTTTACTCACATTTGATGGCAGGGTGAGTAGCCCGGGCGTAGCTGAGATGAACCAGATGGGAACCAGGTATCCTTCAGGCTGACTTTATGAGGGTGACTACTGACTCGCCTTCCTTAGCCCTTGGTGGTTTGGGGTGACCCCGACTTTTAGTCCCTATGGGGGTCGCCCAGGGAAGATGCTGCAGCCTCTCTCCCCCTTTTGTTTGCCGTTTGCTTGTTCCCCGGACCAGGCCACTCCAGCTTCTTGCCTCCTGTGACCTATGGGCCCTCACTGTGGTTACGTGGCTGCGGCTTTTGTGGTGTTGTGGTGTGGGCTTTGAGAGCCCCACACCGGCAGGTTTAGCAGAAGAAAGCTGGATCTATCTTCGCTTCGGGATCTGCCGCCCGGTTGGGCCTGGTGCTCTCTAGCAGTCTCCTTACTTCCCACTCCGTTGCACTCCCTAGCTGAAGCTGGCTTTCAGGTAGCACTCCTAGTTGACCGTTCTCCCCCGTCTGTAGCCACTGCGCGGACGCTGTCAGATTGCACAGCTCCAGGGATCTGCTCCTCACTTGAGCTCCCTGGACTCTACACTGAACCGGCTCACATCTGGGACCTTCACTGCTGCTCCTGTCTGAGCTTCACTTTCCTGCTCCTCACTCCTCCACACTCTGCTGCAGACTCTAGACTGTCTACTCCTCCTTCTCTTTTCCCTTTTGTGCCTGCCTACGCCACCTAGCAACCAGACTCTCTTACCACACCCCTTGAGAGGAGATGGAGGCTTTTGGCCCCCTCCACTATTCCAGTGAAGGTGAAGGCTTGCCCCCTCCTGGGATCCCCAGGGGTCCTCTCATGGGTACATGTGTGAGACCTGATCACTATGCGCCTGTGTTCCACACCCCAGTCAGCCTTCTGGATTACCTGTATTGTACTGTCCCCAGCATGGGTGCAGTACTCAGTGGTGCCTGACCAGGTCAGGGGCGCCACATTCCCCCTTAGTTATCACCAGCACGTCCTCGGGCTGCAAGACAACATTTTAAAATGCATAAAACATTAAAACATGTAAAACATTTTTAAAACCACCAGGTATCATACATCACCACCCTCCACCCACAAGTCCGTTAACCCACCCAAAACCCTCTCAGGAGGCAGGTCACCGGTCCTTTTGGTAACCAGATCTGGGCCATCTACTTCCCCAGACCTTTCCTCCAATCTTCCTCTCCCGTTGGCCGCGACTTCAGCCACTTCTGGCAGGATGTAGAGGCGGCTTTCATGGGCTGGTGGTTTCAGGGTATACCTGGCCTGGTGGATCCGCGCCGTCAGCCTCTTCTGGCAGGATGCAGAGGCGGCCTCCACAGTTGGTGCTGACCAGGTACCCTCTTTGTGGTGGTGAGCCAAGGCCCCATAAACAGGCGTGCTCTCTGGTCGCAGGTGAGCCAAGGCCCTATATACGGACGGGCCCCTCCTGGTTGCAGACGAGCCAAGCCCCTAAACAGGCTGGCCCTGGTGGTGGTGCCACTGGTGTAACTATTTACACTGCGAGAGTTTGTGGCTATAGCAAGTTCATAGCCTTAAAGTTTATTTCTCACAATAGTTTTTGTGGGCACATGCTTAAACAATAACGTTGCAAACTTTTCAACTTGTCAAACTGGTCAAACTTTCGGTACTTCTTTCTTTACTTTGCTCTGCTGCGCCGTGTCTTGCGGGCTGGGTTCATGCCTGCGGGCTCCCAGGTGAGGTCTTTGGGCTGATCTTCGTCTGCAGACGGTGTCAAATCCTCTTCATCCCAGCGGGAATAGGGCAACATCTCCGGTTCTGAGTATAGATCCACTGCTGGTGGCTCCGGAGTCAGCTCCTCAGCTTCCTGGCCTCCTCTCCCCCTTAGTTCTTCGCTGCACTCTGGTTGTGGCAGTGCTGGGGATGGGCTTTCTTCAGCTGGTCTGGGCGGTGGACTCTCTGGCGCGGCTGCAGGGATTGCCTGAATCTCCTTGGGGGTATGCGGAGGGAGCAGATACCGATCCACCATCTCTTGCGGGAACTGGGCCTCTAGGTCAGCCTTCAGCTTCCAGTATTCAGGGTCCTCTCCTATCAGGGTCTTCCTAGCAGGGACCTCTCTGGACTGGGGAGCGGTGTCTGCTCTGGCCTTGCAGGCCGGGGAAAATAGTGATGCAATCTCTTGGCGGGCCGCGCCCTGTATGGCGGCGGCCTGGTCTTGGCGGGCCGCGCCTGTCATGGCGGCGGCCTGGTCTTGGCGGGCCGCGCCTGGCATGGCGGCGGCCTGGTCTTGGCGGGCCGCGCCTGGCATGGCGGCGGCCTGGTCTTGGCGGGCCGCGCCCGGCATGGCGGCGGCCTGGATCAGTGTCGCTGTTGCAGGGGGCTCTGTGCAGGCTGGGCTGGACATCGCTGCAGCGATCGGAGCTTGGCGGGCCGCACCCGGCGGGGCTGCGGCCTGGTTCAGCATCTCACTTGCGGCGCGGACGAGTGTCGCTGCTGCGGTGGGGTCTTGGCGGACTGGGCTCAGCAGGGTGGCAGCCTGGGTCAGTGTCACACCTGCGGCACGGATCAGTATCGCAGTGGTAGTCGGACCTTTGCGGGCCAGGCGGGGCATGGCTGCGGCGGCCTGGATTTGGCGGGCCGCATCTAGCGTGGCTGCGGCCTGGTTCGGTGGCGCCGCGCCGGGCGCCTCTTCCGGGACCGCGGGCGTGGCAGCAGGGGTCGGGGCACTTGCGCTGGCCGGGGCATCACTCGACTCACCCATCTGTGGCAGCATCGGGGTCTGCGTCGTCGCCGCTCGGTCTGACATGCGTCGCGCGGCTCCCTCCTCGTAGGTCCGCACCGCCGCAGCCATCTCCAGGAGCTCCGTGCGTTCTTCCCTAAGCTGTCGCACAATCCCGGCCTCCAGCCGGTCGCAGAAGATGGCAAGCTCCCGGCACCACCAGGCAGCAGTGCCTGGTTCTGGGTATCCGCGTCTGGACTCCATTTCCTCTAGCACGCTACTGGCTTCTTCTCTGCTCCGCCGTCTCTGGACGCTTCCGCTCTCTTCATCAGCGAGGTCAGGACTCTGCAGAGGATCTCTGGGTAGCCACACCTCTTCGTGGGCGGTAACTTCTTCCAGCGCGGGCTGCTGTTGTTTTTCAGCGCGCTTTTCATGGTGGCAATATGGCGGCGCTTCCAATTTTTCAAGCGGACCGCCCAGGCACATGGTCACCTGTCTGAACAGGTCTAGTCCTTATCCTGTTCGCAGCGCCAGATGTGAAGCCCCTACAGGTGGTGTGTCGGTGTCGGTGCGTTACCTTCAGGGACTCCACGTTGCTGGATCTCCGTCACTGGTAGGAAATCTTCTGTTTTGATCGTGACGCCACTCTCAGTATTGCGGTCAGTGGGGACCGCCACTGCAGGTTAGGGGACGCCTGGGGCTGATGGTGTGTGCAGTTAGTTGGAATAGCCTCCTGAGAGTGAGGCAAGCCCCAGGGCCCGGTGTAAGTTTGTAGTACCACAAGGCGCAGAATAACTCCACACAGGCAGAATTGTCTTTCAAGGGCTTTACTCACATTTGATGGCAGGGTGAGTAGCCCGGGTGTAGCTGAGATGAACCAGATGGGAACCAGGTATCCTTCAGGCTGACTTTATGAGGGTGACTACTGACTCGCCTTCCTTAGCCCTTGGTGGTTTGGGGTGACCCCGACTTTTAGTCCCTATGGGGGTCGCCCAGGGAAGATGCTGCAGCCTCTCTCCCCCTTTTGTTTGCCGTTTGCTTGTTCCCCGGACCAGGCCACTCCAGCTTCTTGCCTCCTGTGACCTATGGGCCCTCACTGTGGTTACGTGGCTGCGGCTTTTGTGGTGTTGTGGTGTGGGCTTTGAGAGCCCCACACCGGCAGGTTTAGCAGAAGAAAGCTGGATCTATCTTCGCTTCGGGATCTGCCGCCCGGTTGGGCCTGGTGCTCTCTAGCAGTCTCCTTACTTCCCACTCCGTTGCACTCCCTAGCTGAAGCTGGCTTTCAGGTAGCACTCCTAGTTGACCGTTCTCCCCCGTCTGTAGCCACTGCGCGGACGCTGTCAGATTGCACAGCTCCAGGGATCTGCTCCTCACTTGAGCTCCCTGGACTCTACACTGAACCGGCTCACATCTGGGACCTTCACTGCTGCTCCTGTCTGAGCTTCACTTTCCTGCTCCTCACTCCTCCACACTCTGCTGCAGACTCTAGACTGTCTACTCCTCCTTCTCTTTTCCCTTTTGTGCCTGCCTACGCCACCTAGCAACCAGACTCTCTTACCACACCCCTTGAGAGGAGATGGAGGCTTTTGGCCCCCTCCACTATTCCAGTGAAGGTGAAGGCTTGCCCCCTCCTGGGATCCCCAGGGGTCCTCTCATGGGTACATGTGTGAGACCTGATCACTATGCGCCTGTGTTCCACACCCCAGTCAGCCTTCTGGATTACCTGTATTGTACTGTCCCCAGCATGGGTGCAGTACTCAGTGGTGCCTGACCAGGTCAGGGGCGCCACAATACTAGCTGTGTAATGTCACCTGGTATCAAGCCCTGGCATTAGTGATGTCACGGCATCTATCAAAACCAGACATCACTAATCCAGTCAGTAATAAAAAAAAAAAAAAAATAAACAAAATATTATTTGAAAAAACACTCCCCAAAACATTCCCTCTTTCACCATTTTATTAAAAAGAAAAACAAATCCGGGTCCGGCGTAATCCAATAAGGGGGTCCCATGATGATCCAAACCATACTCACTGTCCCAATCAATGAAGAACAGAATGTTCCCCATTGACTCAGAGAGCAGTGCACTGACCGGGGCTAACATCATTAGGTCTGGCCAGGTCACTGCAGGGCATAACGAGCGCTGACGTCGTGAGGTAACTTAGGTACATTACCTGCGGTGATGGAAGCCGCTGCACACCTGACGTCAGCGCTCGTCACTGAGTTTCATGGCCGCCGCATTATCACGCAAACTGTCCCGTGAGCCCATGATATCACAGCTAGTCACAGTCTCGGGCCGCCCGCGATACTTGATGTGAGAACGTGGCGTCATGAAAGTCAGTGACAAGCGCTGACCTCACAAGTTCAGCAGAGATGATCACAGCAGGTAATGATCTGAGCTAACCCCCTGATGTTGGTACTCCTAATCCCGCAGCTGCTCGCACACTGCTGTGTGAGTCACTGCGGGGCTGGCCAGGGCAGTGCGACATACACTGCAGAGGCACTGATAGACTGAAGCCACATAGAAGTTCTTCAGGGGATCCCAGAAACCATCAGTCATGAGTCAGAAATGCATTCAGGCATGTTCTCCAGGCTCTCCCTATTCAGTTGAATCACTTTCCTATCCATTTCAGCCTTTTCATCAGGCCCCCAGACCCTTTTGTTGGGTCCAGCAGAAAATACTCGAATTTCCCATTGACTTGCACTGTACTCACTATTCGTAACAAATACACGAATATTACAAAGTATTCATTACGAGTATAGCGAATACGAATATTACAATATTTGCTCATCTCTATCTCTTTGTGTCTTGGAAAAAACTACACTGACAGTGGCTTTGCTCCTTTGTGGCTCACTCTATAGCATTGGGCCAAGGCACCATGAATAATGAGTGCTGATCACTCCTGTTTCTCACTTCTAGCTAGCTATGATGCAGACACTCCCTGCTGAGCTGCACAGTTCTCCTCCTTCTACATGACTACTATTCATCAGGTGTCTGCTCTCTACACGAAAGGACATGGGAGATTCTAGTTATTTGTACAGCCTCACGGGGTTTGGGCAGAGACAGAAATTATATCTGATCAATATTAATATTAGCATTATTATTTTAGATTAATATTTTTTTGTTTAATATTGAGATTAATTAAGTATCTTCACTACTAGCTGCTATTGTTGATACAAGTTACACTAGGGAATATGTAACCTACTGTATAGTCTTACCTGTAGCAGCTAATCAACAACATATAATGTACTGGTTTTTTTTATAAAGTTTATAAACTATATGGTACCAGTCTATAAGGGTGGGGGGACCCATACAACTTTTATTTAACGATCTATAAAAAACTTAAACATTTTAAAAATTTGTAAATACCCCAAATGGTGAAAAAAAAATCACTCTGCAACACAAAAAATAAAATGCAAAAAAACCTTAAAAAATATTATACCATTAAAGTAAAAAAAAAAGCAAAAACATGTCACCATGATTAACTTGTACAATTTAAAGTTATGCTCTTTAACAATTTTAATGGTGAGACATAAAAAAATAAAAATACAATGGCCAAATTGTATCTAATTCTCCCAAGAAAAAGGTGGCACTGTTTTTAGAAGAAAGTGTGACACCCCTGAACTAGTCACGGTGTCACAGGGTACTGCACTCTTTATCTTTTGGTGCAGGACTCAACCCTCATGGTTTTGGGATCCAAACTTTTGGTGTTGCTCCATCAGCATGCAAATCCTAATCACACCTCACACCACACCCTATCAGGCACACCAGTGGGTGGTCTAGCTGGAGCAGGGCCATTCGCCTAGGGGTCAGGCAGACTGGTGGGAGGGAGGAAGTCAGAGAGAGGAAGTGGAGAGCAAAGCTTAGTCAGTTCAGTAGTAGCTCCCAAAGAGTGAAGAGCTGTGAGTTGGAGCTCCCTGAGGACTTTTGGCTATGTCGCGGACGGTGGTCTGGGACTGAAGGAGTCAGAGACCCGGTCGCAGGGTACTGGAGACAGGTGCCAGGTGAGTTTAGGAGAATGGGCAGCACCGGAGTACCTAGTAACCGAACCGGACCGAGCACGGCGGGGTACTGGACCCTAGATCAGGGAGTAGCTTCACGCAACCTGATCATTAACCTGTGGAGGATCGTCTCTTTATGAACCTTCCCCAAGAGCTCTGAGATCGAAGGTATCAACACAAAAAGGGGTATAGGGCTTTCCAGCTTATGCGGCACACTGAAATCCCAAGTGTCAGCCATCGAGAGCACAGCTTCACTATTTAACAGTGGGGAGCGGGACCCCGACAGCTTCAAGCATAAGGGTCACAACGAACACTAAAATACAGTGCATGGAGGCAAGGTACAGATCATCAGCAATACCAAAGGGAGCGGACTCCCGGACAGGCTCCCCTAAAGTGGCAGCGGCACCCAGAGACTTGGTTTACCTTTGTGTCAGAGTCTACTTTGCGGTCGCATCACAACCAACACTGCCTGAGTGAGTACGCTGCCCTTCCCTGCTTCCAACCTGCACCACGCTCCCCTACACCTCCAGCATACAGAGTCCCGGGGCCTCCCATACCCGTGGAGGGAACATCATCTGGCTGTCCCACTCCATCTTCCACAGGTACTCCCATCGTCAGCGGCGGTACTCCCCTTACCATGAACCACGGGTGGCGTCACAAACTGTCTCTCCCCTGTAAATACTGTAGCCCCCTTCTCATTTGAGAGTGGCCACGAGCCCCCGGGTCCAGAGACCCTCGATCACAGAAGCAGACCCCGGATCCGAGCGGTTCGACCTCTACGGTGGCGGCACAAAAGCAGACATGATTTTTCTTTTCTAGTGGTAAAAAAAACAAACCCTTTAAAATGCCAAGTTTGGCCAAACGACACAAAGGTTTTGTTTAGTCACCGCTGGAGTCTGCTCCAGCGACTCTGCTCCGATCACCAGGCGACGCCGTGTTCCTGCCATGGATGGTGCTGGTGATGGGAGAGGAGTCGATGTCAGCGGCACCGGTGGGCGCAGGCTCCGATCATCCACTGGGCTGGGTTATCTTGGGATCTGCAGTACCGCTGGCTGACTGTGGGTGGCGTGTGTTTTCCAGCTGAAGTTGCCAGTGTTCAGCTACAGCGAATGGGAAAACACCACACCCTTCTTATTCCCCCTCCTGTCACATGACCACTGCCAGAGATAGTTCTGATTTCCTGGCTCCTGGTCCGCCCTATTCTGTTTTGTGATTCCTGTGTGCTGACTTCTGCGTGTTTTGTGACTACCCTTCTGCCTGCTGTTTTTGTACCTCGCTGCCCGATCCGGATTTGACCTCTGCTCCGTTTTCTGATTACGTCCTTGTCTGCCGATTCTGTCCCTGTTCTGCTATTCCTAGTTTGACCCTGCCACACGACTACTCTCATCGGACTGCAGCCTTTCACAGGTAGTGATCTCCAGGGCCCTGTGTAATTCCAAATCCCTGTATAGGGGTTAAAGGGTTTCAGGGTTCTGGGGGTCCTGCTTGGTGAGTGGCTTCCCTCTAGTCTGTCCATTACATCCCCCCTGAGTCTGTTGATCCAGGCAGTCGTAACAGGTTTCCCATAAATAATTTAAATTTTTCTGAGCACCTATTATCCGGTGGGGGGATTGGGTGGTTGCTAGTTTTTCTTGCATCAGATGACCCTGAACAAGCAGAGAGTGTTGTCAGATTTTCTGACTGGAGCATGCAGAATTATGATTAGAGCTCTGAAGGTAATGAAGGCAGCAATGTGAGGATTTACCCACTGATACATGAACTGAACTAAATATTGCAGCTGATGGAATATGGAAGGTGCATATGAAACTGGGACACAGATCAACATAGGTACGGCCAGTGAACCTTTACCCATTAGTACTTAAGGAATGCAGTATGCTTCATCTTGATCGAGTGTTCAGTGGACCCTGAGCATTTGGTTTTCTATTGACCTGAACCTGAGGTGTAAATGTAATGAGGAAGAACACTGTAAGTAGGATTCCAGAATTGGTTGGCATCAATGTCTACAACTGACAACACTTCATATATCGTATATCTAACTATGTGACCTCAGAGTCAACATAATATCGTCTTACTCATTCCAAACTTATTGGAGTGACGAGTGACGATCCATAAAGGTGAACATTTTTTTTTATTTTTTTTTTTAACATGTAAAGATTAAAATTTTGTCAATTATGACTTGGCAGCAAGTCTTCAATTCCCTTGCAGCACTCCCATAGGGCAAATTAGGTATTACAGAATTCTGATTTAAAATTACTAGGCCTAATGCAATTGCACTCATACACTAGGTTCTCCAGATCGAAGCTGTCCATACACATAAGATAGTTATTCAGTGAATGATTGTCCGTCCATTCGGCAGATAGGTATCTCTCCCGTCTCCCTCATACACATGAACTCTCTGCTTTGCCAAGTGTTCATGTGTTTTCAATGGGGAGAAAAGAGAAAGCTCTTTAAAAGTCCCAGTGCCAAAATTGATGAGTTTGGCTGACAGTCATCTAATATGTGCCTGAAGAGACACTCCTTTTTACCCCAATGTGAGTGGTCAGGAAAAGATGTGCTGGCCTGATAGAAGCATACAGTGGTCAGCATCTGAAGACAAATAAATCACGTTGGAAGCACACAGCTATGATCAGTGAAACTAGGTTAGTTATACAGTATTGTTCATTGATAAAGTTGAGCAAAAACATTTGTAGGATGCTGGTCTAGTGGTTACATTATTAGCTTGTGGCCACCAGACCAGAGCCATGTGTTGGGATCCCTGGCACCTTTGATTAGTAAGCCTGGTGTTACATTATTGTTGCAGCATTAAAGAAGTGGTTTACCCATATTCATTATTAGCCACAACGATATTATGTTGAGAAACAAGGTTTCGCTCAAATACATTGTGTTGCCATAAGTGCCTGTGAGCAGCGCTATTGCAGACCATCCTTCCCCATCGCCTGACCCCTGAGCTCCGTGATCTTGGGGCATCCTGTGATGTCATGTCAACTTCCTGTTCACTTGACGTCCCCGCGGCTGGCCCCAATATTACCTTGTATTGTACATTGGGAAATGCTAAAGAAATGTTGAAAACATGCATTGTTGGTGGGCTTTGAGGAGTTGGGGAACACTGACCTAGAGAACTGGTTGCCCCATAGTTAGGTTTGGACTAATCAGGAAGGACTTTATGAAAGGCTGAGGTCACCCTCATGAATCCACTAATAATTAGAGCTTGATCAACCATTTTAGATTTTTGTAGTTATTTTGAGTGTTTTGAAGAAAGCATCCAACCTGCCTAAACTCATCTTATCTTTTACAGCCAAATTGACCTGATAGAAAACTACATTCTCTTTGAAGAAAAGGAAAAAAGACTAAACACGAACATAGAATCTTCTACGAAACCTTTACAACCTGATGGCGCAAAAACAACCCCCTCACCAAAGCCAACTGAAAAGGATAGAGCGTTGTCTACAATCACCAGGAAAACTACTAAAACAACCCCTAAACTTCATAATGAGTCCATCAATTTACAAAATGAATCAGTAAAATCACAACATGTGGCCACCCAAAGCCCAAATGTGACTACCAAACCTCAGAATGTAATAACAAAATCTACACCAAAAACAACCAAGAAGCGTCTACCCTCAACAACCTTTAACTACTTGGGAAATAAGTATGCGACTGATGAGACGCACGTCAATTCCGTAAGTCCAGAATTTTGAAATATTAATGCTATAAACTATTTTTACAATGTGTGATATCAGATTTTAGTTTGTTGCGTCAGTGTTGGTGAAGCATCTGCTATAGTTGAAACCTTAAAATACTACTAAGACCAGGATGATCCAGGACAGGGGTAACCATGATACATGGATGTGAGAGATTATTGGGTCCTTGGTACTACTTCTTCCAAGGATTGACAGCTAAAGATGGTTTCACATTCAAAATGAAAACCTAAACCTTGAAGACATCTTTTTTTTGCTTTTCGTGGCAAAAGTCTAATGTTCTTCCATCCATTTTGGGAAAGAGGGTGAAGGTTCTCATACTCCCATAGTCAAAAGGAGTGATAACCTGAATAAGCCTCATCTTTTCCCTTAGCATCTATATAACTTTCTTTTATGATAAATACGGTAAGCCCCTAAATTTATGGCCCCAGTATTCCTCATGGAGGCAACTTCTTAGCTACATGGCCACCTAGACATTTATATCTGGTTACACCTCTAATTAATATTGGTACTAAAATAGTAAAAAAAAATTCTGGGTAATTAATCTTCTTTCTTTCCTATTTACACTGGTGACCCTCAGGAAGATGTTGGTGGATCACTCCACTGGAAGGTATCAGCAAGCTGTTAACACATGATTGTTTCTTTTAGTACTTAACAGAATCCATAGTTAAGACCGATTACCCCAGTGCAAGTATTCTTAATATTCTTTTTTTGTAGTCACTAGGCTAGATAATTATAATTAACATATTAACTACAGCAATCGTAAGATCAATTAAATGCAGGCATTAAGCCTAAGCCACACAGCAAGAAAAATGGTGCGAGTGGAGTACGATAAAACATCGCATTCCACTCGGACCAATATTAGCCTGTGTGTCAGCGCACATGAGCGATTATTTTCTCAGCCCTAATCGGACCGAGAAAACAATCGCAGCATGCTGCGATTGTAATGCGAGACTCTTTCTCTCGCACCCATTCAAGTGTATGGGGCGAGAGAAAAATCGCACTGCACTCGCGGTACACTGGTGTACCGCGCGTGCAGAGCGAGAATCGCAATAGCTGGCTACGGAGGAGAGAGGGAGATAAATCCCTCTCTCCCCTCCTCAGTGCCGGCCCGCCCCTCCACAGCACCGGCCCGCCCCCTGCAGCTGAAGTCCGCTCGCACAGTCGGACCTCAGTCGCAGGGACACTCGCATGACACTCGGCTCCCGCTGTGCTTCCAGTGTGAGCCGAGTGTCATGCGAGGATCGCACTAGTGCCCCGTGTGGCCCCGGCCTTATTGTGGTTTCCAATTAAAAACTTGGTCATTCTTGTATTGGCTATCTGAAAAAGCACCGACACGTAAGGAAGTTGTTGAAAAAGTGAATTATATTACTTATATGGAGAAAAATGTTTATATTAAAAGGGGAAGGAGAACTCAATATTAGAAGATCTGGAGCAAGTGGCTGGACTTTCCAGGATTAGCGTCATTTGATCTACTGAAAGATAGGATATTTAGACTATAGGTAGGAAAGGAAAGATCGCAGTGGCTGAGAAATAAGGAGGGCAGGTCATTATGTGAATAAAGAGGGATGCAGAGAGTGGAGGGGTGAGACTGTCGACCGGAAGAGGGTGGGGGAGGGGAAGGAGAGGGAGGGGAGGGGGTATGTGTGAGGACTACCCTCACAATTTGTTGTTATGTCTATGAAAGTTTTAAAATGCAATAAAAATTTATCTGATTAAAAAAAAAAAAAAAAAATTGCTCATGCTTAGGCCTAAGACACACAGCATGAAAATCGTTGTGAGTGGAGTGTGATAAAAAGCCTATGTTTCAGCACACATAAGCGATTATTTTCTCAGCCCTAATCGGACCGAGAAAACAATTGCAGAATGCTGTGATTGTAATGCGATCATTGTTTCTCTCGCACCCATTCAAGTCTATGGGGCGAGAGAAAAATCGCACTGCACTAGCGGTACTCCAATGTACCACGAGTGCAGTGCGAGAATGGCAATAGCCGGCTATGGAGGAGACAGGGAGAGAAATCCCTCCCCTCTGCAGAGCCGCACCGCTCTTCCTCAGTGCCGGCCCGCCCCCCGCAGCTGAGGTCCGCTCGCACGCACTATCGGACCTCAGTCACAGGGACACTCGCATAACACTCGGCTCTGCTGTTCTGCCAGCGTGAGCCGAGTGTCATGCGAGGAGATCGCAGTAATCCCCGTGTGGCCCCAGCCTAATTCTTTAGATCTACTCGTACATTTTTCCACCTGGACACTTTAGACAAGCTGCTGTTTATGGATTTTATTATGTCACTGTGACTTCTAATAATACAGGGTCCTCTTAACTTATTAGGAGTTCTTCTAAACACGTCCCGGATACGTGTTTTTTCTGTAAACATGAATCACCTGGTGATACTGTATATTCACGTCCCCAGACATCGTGACACAGACAAAGAAATACAGAGAAAGCAAATAGTGTTCAAAGATTTCACGGATTGAAGGAGAAAAGTTAAAAATTCCCAAATCCTTGAGCAGAACTTATTTTCTAGCAGTGACCAGGTCACTGATAAACTCTTGCCTCACCGCCGTTACTGGGGACGGGTAAGGACAATAGAATGATTTGGGAAAGGTAAATGTAGATGTACACCAAGAACATGGGAACGTTGGAAAAAGTTGGCCCTGGGCATATGCGGACTTCACATACCTAATTAAGAAGACCCCTTTCCATAACTGTCATAGACAAGGTTAGCTTTAATTGAGATGGAGCCAAGTGTAAAACATTGTATTGACCCAACCACCATAGTATACCATATAGTGCCCAAAAAACTAATACCATCTATGACCGTGCCAAAAATGTGCCCAAATAACACTACCCATTCAGTAGTGACCCCTAAAGCCACTCCTGTTCATGGAATGATGTCCTGAGAAGGTGAGCCTCCTTATTAGCCAGACCGGTAAGAGCAGCTTTATTAGACTTGTCGTAATATTACATGATCATCATTTATTTCAAAGAAGACTAAAACCAAATTTTGTTAAAAGAGGCCCCCTTATGACTAATTGATATCACCGATGGGAAGCAACAAATAAACCCTTCCACTCACAAACACTTTTGGTGACATTTTGTGTTTTCTGAAGACCTTGTCACCCCACTCATCTCTTGCACAAATAAAGGGAATGGTGATCTCACAATCTGCCATGTTGAGTCACAGCACCCCCAAAAAAGTTGTTTCTTATTCTATGGAACCCCACTAACACACAATTCATTGGGCACCTACATTAGAAGCTCTTCCTACCTTTGTCTTAGGTCATTGAACAAACTACTACGCAGCAAACATAAAACCCATCGGTCATTTCAGGGTCCTAAAAAAAACAACAAAGGAATAAGAGGGCAAAATATGGGTGTCAAATGGCGCTTCTTCAAAAATACCAAATTTTGGAGAAACTTTGGACAACCTCTATTCATAGTCAATGTGTTTTTCACATCTCCGCAGAAATGTCCAAACCGCATCAGAGATAATCTCCGGAGCGAGGAATTCAAAGATATGTTTTTGGAAAAAATACCAGTTCTGCAGTGGAAGAAACATGCACAAGAGTCGGAATACGAAAGACTTAGCAAATACAGTGGAGCTCAAGGCTGGATGGGAGTCACCTGGGAGAGTAAGCTATCTACTTATATCATAGACCTTATGTTCTTTGTCTCCAGCTAAAGGGTCAGAAAAAAATAAAATGTGAGTAAGATGTTCCAAAATGGACATCTATACTATTAGCCTTTACCAAAGGTTCCGTAAAATACTTAAAACTCCAGTCACAAATTTTGAGGTGGAACTTTACCTCCTTGAGGAAATAATCTATTCATGTGACATAAACAAGGTCATGGAAGACCCGCTGATGGCAACTGGTCATCTACCTAATTGTGTTCTTGCATATATTTCCCCAGCTATTAATAAAACTCTGAATGTGCTGAACTCCACGGGAAATGCCTACATGTTCGACACCTGGAGAGGGCAGTCACCTTGTATTCGGTGTGCCGTGGTGGGCAATGGTGGCATTTTAAATGGATCAGGAATGGGACAAGAAATTGATTCTCATGACTATGTCTTCAGGTATAGTACAACTTCATATAAAAAATCCACTATGGACACTATGATTGATGCTGTTCCTCATCTTCTAGTTATTGGCTTATCTTTCAGGATGAATGGTGCCATTACTAAGGGTTTTGAAAAGGATGTTGGCAGCCGAATCTCGTTTTTTTCTTTCTCTTTAAATACGTTGATGAACTCGTTAAACGCATATGGCATAAATGGATTCAATGCAGTTCCCAGAACACCGGTAAGATATACACATTGGTTGACATTACCTGTAGTTTGACCTTAGGCATCTTAATGATACCCTAAAAGTGTCGTGTACAGTACTCAAGATGCCAAATGTGGGTTAACAGTCCTAAATGATGGTGTACAACCTGCTGATCTTGGTATCCTCCCTTATCCAAACCTTTTCATGACTTTTCCCTGCCCACTAGGATCCCTGTGATCCCTATGACTAATGTGATCCCTATTGCGATACTTATTTTGTCACACATTTTCCTTGAGAAAAATTGAAAACTTTGGCTCAGATGGTACTCAACTGTGACTAAAGGGGCATATGGCTTTGACCCTGCCATGCTCAAGCAATAGTGATCAGTATTTTTATAATCTTGTTGTCCAACCTCCTAATCCTAAGGCATTTGGTGCTATTGATACTACAATAAGCTTGGGGAACTACTATGAGACTAGTACTAGTAGAATATTGCAAGCGGGGACGGAACTGTAGAAGATGCAACAGTCGAACAAGGTGCCCAATGACAAGTCGGACACATTAGAAGACAGAGAGACAGCTGGGGAGGGCGATTCTTCAACTTATACCTCCAACTGCAACTATGGGCCCCACTTGGGTGCATGACCAGAAATGATATTGATAGTGACATGGATATTCAAGAGTGGGACAAGGATATTCAAGGGTGAGCTTGTCATATGGACCCATGTATCCACCCTCACCACTATTTTGTAGGGGACGTCACTTGAGTTTTTCCTGGGACCATTCAGTGATTGTAGTGGTCAATTTGTTATTCCATTATAGATAACAATTCTAGCCATTGTTTTTCTTAGATTTTTAAAGGAGCTTGATGAAAAACTGAAACCTTATATATGATCCCTAGTCCAAGTCCTGGAAGTTTCTTTTGTGGTTTTTCATGCACTGCTCCTGAGGAGTATCTTAATGATTTGCCTATTTAGGTAAATTAGATTGTACGCTTAGTATTGCATCCTGATCATTACCAGATTTATTACTATAAACCTTCATTTACACAGGAAACACGCTATATTATCTTACCGGATCATGAGAGAGACTATTTAATAGTGCTGGGAGCTCTCACCAACACCATCATTAATGAGGGCATAGACAAAGGAAAAGAGTAAGTAATTTCAATTACGTACAACTGGATTGCCTATTAAGTGGAGCAGACTTTGTAAATTAATTACATTACTTATCCTGCATTTCAGCCTGTATTATACTCCAGAGCTACATTCATTCACCGCTGTGGTGTCTTCAGAGCTGAAATCTTCCCTAGTTGCGCTATTCTAGTAACTTTATGTATCTAGAAACAATCACACAATACTTTTGCTCAGCAAAGATATTTGATGGTGGGTAACGACCGCAGGCGGTAAAATTATGTCCTAGGGGTCATAGTGTTAATCTCCCCTGGCGGCTGCCGGCAGCCGGTGGAGATCGGCGCACATCTCAGCTGATTTATACAGCTGACATGTATGCATGCCAGAGACAACAATATCAGGTCCACAAAGCAGATATTAATTTAATCATGCTAGGTTTATTAAATATTGCAAAAACACACATAAAAAAGTGTAAAAAACCATTTTTTTGTAGATACAGACTACACAGATAAGGAATTGAGGAAAAGTCGCACTACTTAGAGTAACTGTCTGAGACCAGTACGATCCGCAACCACATATATTATGGCTGATGTAAATAAGTATATGCCTATGTCCAGCTTATATCCCGTATGGGCTATGGTTTACATTTGAGAGTGCTGGTAGGGTATAGTTGCCAACGGTGTATTAGGAAAATACCAACACCTCCATATATTATGATGGCAGTATACTCCCATTCAGCAGTCACTCCCACAGTCTCATAACATGCCAACACTATAAACCAGAGCTTCCTAGTGAATTACCTGCAGCCATGTGTATAGCAATCGACACCTGCTCAGACAGCCACTTCCTCCTCAGGTTGGCATGTTATGAGACTGTGGGAGTGACTGCTGAATGGGAGTATACTGCCATCATAATATATGGAGGTGTTGGTATTTTCCTAATACACCGTTGGCAACTATACCCTACCAGCACTCTCAAATGTAAACCATAGCCCATACGGGATATAAGCTGGACATAGGCATATACTTATTTACATCAGCCGTAATATATGTGGTTGCGGATCGTACTGGTCTCAGACAGTTACTCTAAGTAGTGCGACTTTCCCTCTCAATTCCTTATCTGTGTAGTCTGTATCTACAAAAAAATGTTTTTTTACACTTTTTTATGTGTGTTTTTGCAATATTTAATAAACCTAGCATGATTAAATTAATATCTGCTTTGTGGACCTGATATTGTTGTCTATAGGATCTTCCATTCCCAGGGACACGTTGTTTTTCAATATTTGAGGCTAACTATAGGTTGCATGTATGCATGCCAGGCATGAGCGGAATCGTTATCCGCCCGTGCCTTTTTAACTCCTTAAATGGTACTGTCAATAAGTGACAGCGCCATTATAACCGTGATCCCGCTGAAAGTTTACTTACAGGCCGATACCAGAAGTCACGTGACATGATCATTTAACTTCCAGTGGTTGTCATGGTAGCCCAGGGTCATGTGATGACTCATGTGCTCACATGACTAAGGTCCTGTAAACAAACAGCCGAGTACTGGCTGTTACAAGAGATGACCATTTCTCCCGGTCTAAGCTATGCTGCTCTGATCGGGAGAAATTAATGAGCGATCAGACTGCTGATCGTTATAGTCCCCTAGGGAGACCTAGTAATATAAAAAAAAAAGTTTTCAAAAATTAAAAAAAAATTAAAAAAACCTAAAAGTTCAAGTCACCCCCCTTTCGCCCCATTGAAAATTAAAGGGTTAAAAAAATAAAAAAAATCTACACACATTTGTTTTTTTCAGAAGATCTATCAAAATATAAAATCAATTAATCTGATCGGTAAACTACGTAGCGGGAAAAAAATTCCAAATGCCAAAATTACGTTTTTTGGTCACCACAAATTTTGCGCAAAATGCAATAACAGGTAATCAAAATGTAGCATCTGCACAAATATGATATGATTAAAACCGTCAGCTCGAGACACAACAAATGAGCCATCACTGAGCCAGAGATCCCGGAAAATGAGAACGCTATGGGTCGCGGAAAATGGCGCAAAACGTACACCACTTTTTTCGGACAAACTTCCGATTTTTTTAACCCCTCAGATAAAAGTAAACTTAACTTATTTATGTTTGGTGTCTACGAACTTCCATCGACCTGAGACATCACAGTGACACATCAGTTTTACCATACAGTGAACACTGTGAATAAAATATCTCAATACCAATAGTGGATTCGCACTTTGTTTGCAATTTTTCCGCATTTGGAATTTTTTTGCCCTTTTCCAGTATACTATATGGTAAAACTCTTGGTTTTATTTAAAAGTACAGCTCGATCCACAAAAACGAGCCCTCACATGACTATATTAACTGAAAAATATAAAAGTTACATCTCTTAAAAGAAGAATGGCGGGGGGGAAAAAACAGCGCAAAATCGGCCGATCGTGAAGAGGTTAATACGGGCATAGACAAAGAAATTCCGAATAATTCAAATGACCCAAATTTTCATGAAACATTAAATTCTTTATTATTTTATTTAAACAAACACACAAGAAAAATATTAAAAAGATGGATAATGATATAAAAATATCCTGGGTTCAACAAGTGTTAATTTTTCTTTTTTTTTAATATTGTACATGATAAATTCACAGGTTCATCACACACAATTTTTTTGAACAATTTTTTTTTGTACATATGTTTTTGTGAAGTTGGTCTCTTGCAAAAGTATTCAACCTCTAATCCGCCCGCATCAAGGTCAACTATAATATATAATTTGTGATCTATAGGAAAGTGCTAGTGCATTAGCATACAGCTAAAAAAGAATAAATAATTTGAGAGACCAAAGATACATGAGATGAATGAGGGGTTGAACAGTTTTGTTTGGGGGTGGAAATAATCTGCTTATTCCAATGAATCTATGCAGAGTTATTATCTCTAAGGCTATGTGCGCACGTTGCGTAAATACATGCACTTACGCTGCGCTTTGTAGCGCAGCGTAACTGCATGCGTCCTGCGTCCCCTGCACAGTCTATGGAGATTGTGCAGGGGCCGTGCGCACGTGGCGTCTTAGAGCGCAGCGCTTCGCCTGCTGCCCGAAGCGCTGCGTTCTAGGAAGTGACATGTCACTTCTTTCCTGCGCTTTGCCGGCAGCCCCCGCTCTGTCTATGGCAGGAGCTGCAGGCAGAGCGCATGGAATCGGCTTTCACTACGGACATTTTCTGCAGCGATTTGAAGCGCACATGTGCTCTTCAGATCGCTGCAGAAATTTCTGCAGTGAACTGTACGCAACGTGCGCACATACCCTTACATAAGAAACCCAAGATCCCCCTTAACGATCGTTTCGATCGTTTCGTCTCTTCCTCAGAAGGGAACCCTTCTTGTGACCACACCAGTGTCTATGGCTTAATGTTATGTGGCTTGTCTAGTAACACACTGGTGTAATCTAACTCCTGCAACAAGATTAAATCTTGCTCTGTTAACCCTTAATATACCTGCTTGAGAAGTATTGCTCTAAACACATCAGTGTTCATGATGTTATGTGGCCTGCCTGGTAACGTGCTGATGTGATATTATTCCTGTTAATCATATGGCAGATTGCACTTTGCTCTGTTAACTCTTAACATATAGTAGATACATAGGTATATTGGGCATTTGTTTACAGCAATTCATGTGACAACATGTTTATAGAAAAAAAATTTCTTATGCAGTTTTTATGGCTTGCCTTAGAGACAATAACTCTGCATAGATTCATTGGAATAAGCAGATTATTTCCACCCCTAAACAAAACTGTTCAACCCCTCATTCATCTCATGTATCTTTGGTCTCTCAAATTGTTTATTCATTTTTAGCTGTATGCTAATGCACTAGCACTTTCCTATAGATCACAAATTATATATTATAGTTGACCTTGATGCGGGCGGATTAGGGGTTGAATACTTTTGCAAGAGACCAACTTCACAAAAACATATGTACAAAAAAAATTTGTTCAAAAAAATTGTGTGTGATGAACCTGTGAATTTATCATGTACAATATTAAAAAAAAGAAAAATTAACACTTGTTGAACCCAGGATATTTTTATATCAATGTCCATCTTTTTAATATTTTTCTTGTGTGTTTGTCTAAATAAAATAATAAAGAATTTAATGTTTCATGAAAATTTGGGTCATTTGAATTATTCGGAATTTCTGATATTTGATGACCCTGAAAATAGTTTGATAGGTTGGGCATAGACAAAGGAAAAGAGTAAGTCATTTCCATTACGCACAACTGGTTTTCTTATTAAGTGGAACAGACTTTGTAAATTAATTACATTACTTATCCTGAATTTCAGCCTCCTGCGCTTCATTCATTCACCGCTGTGGAATCTTCAGAGCTGAAATCTTCCCTAGTTTCCCTATTCTAGTAACATTATGTATCTAGAATCAATCACACAATACTTTAGCTCAACAAAGATGTTTGATGGTGTGGTTCAGAGTCATCTTGCGACAAACTTGCTGACTGTATATAATGAACAAGCAGAAACAAACAACAATAATGATACTAAACCAGAGACATACAAAGAAGTTGAGCCCTAATGGCTCAGTAGAGTATTCCCTGCACTCCCCATACAGTTCAATGTAGGTGGCCATGTTTTCTATAGCTCAGTGGGTTAGTACTGCTGCTCTGGGGGTCCTGGGTTCAAATCCCACTAAGGACAACATCTGCAAGGAGTTTGTATGCTCTCCCTGTATCTGTGTGAGTTTCCTCTGGATTTTTCAGTTTTCTCCCACCATTCAAAGACATACTGATACAATAGACCCTTCACCAAGGAAATAAGACACCCCCAAAAGAATTACACTCAATAGACAACCACAATAATAAGGGTTGGATAATGCTGGGCTCTCACACACAGATCAGATAGCACCGCTGGCATCACTCCACTCCCGAATGTTGTGGCTGCTTTCAGTCAAAAGGGGGAGCTTACCATTATACTTGACTGCAGGAGAACACAGCTGGAATGTCCAGGGATCTGACAATGACACACCTTTGACAGGCACATCTGTGTGTGAGAGCCCATCCACTATGTGCATTTGCCAACTCTAATGTTTTGGGGCCTAAGGGGGTCTGGTGAGTTTGATTCTTTTGGGGTTGTCTGCTTTCTTTTTTGGGGACGTCTACTTTCCTTGATGAAGGGTCTACGGTATCTATCCTGATATATTCTATTTACTTTTCTAAATTGATCATAGCAGAAAATTAGCTAGCAGAGAGATGCTTTAGAGCAGACCTGGGCAAGGGGCGGCCCGCGGGCCACATCCGGCCCGCCTACTGTCTGTGACCGGCCTGCCCATTAGATCAGAGTTGGAGACGTGGTGCTTCTTTTCCTGCCGGGCGGGAACTTTTCAAATGACACACGCGCGCCGTACTGACGACATCAGGGCGCGCATGTGTCACAGAGAAAGGTGCCGGGCAGGGAACAGAGGACAGATTCCTTTGTTCCGCTGCTACACTGTGCTGAGCTTCAGGATCTGTCCTCTGTTCAATGCCCGACACCTTTCTCTGTGACACACGCGCGCCCTGATGTCGGCAGTGCGGTGCACGTGTGTCATTTGAAAAGTTCCCGCCCGGCAGGAGAAGCGGCACCATCCGGTGCCTGTACAGAGAGAAGCAGCGGCGGGGGCTCGTACAAGAACAACAGTGGCGCAGCCAGGACCCCTACAAGAACAACAGCGGCGCAGCCAGGGCCCGTACAAGGGAAGAAGCAGCTCAGCGGGGGGCCCGTACGGAGGTGCCTGAGGAGGGAGAGGTGAGTGGTCACTAATAACCTGAGGGTGGGACAATTGCGGGGGTAACTGGTATAATATTTGGGGTGTAGTGATGTAGTATATGGGAATGTAATGATGTAATTTATTACAGGTGCAGTATATAGTGATGTAATGTATTACAGGTGCAGTATATAGTGATGAAATTTATTACAGGTGCAGTGTATAGTGGTGTAATTTATTACAAGTGCAGTATATAGTGATGTAATGTATTACAGGTGCAGTATATAGTGATGAAATTTATTACAGGTGCAGTATATAGTGGTGTAATTTATTACAGGTGCAGTATATAGTGATGTAATTTATTACAGGTGTAGTATATAGTGATGTAATGTATTACAAGTGCAGTATATAGTGATGCAATTTATTACAGGTGTAGTATATAGTGATGTAATGTATTACAGGTGCAGTATATAGTGATGTAATGTATTACAGGTGCAGTATATAGTGATGTAATGTATTACAGGTGCAGTATATAGTGATGTAATTTATTACAGGTGTAGTATATAGTGATGTAGTTTATTACAGGTGCAGTATATAGTGATGTAGTTTATTACAGGTGCAGTATATAGTGATGTAATTTTTTACAGGTGTAGTATATAGTGATGTAGTTTATTACAGGTGCAGTATATAGTGATGTAATGTATTACAGGTGCAGTATATAGTGATGTAATGTATTACAGGTGTAGTATATAGTGATGTAATTTATTACAGGTGCAGTATATAGTGATGTAATGTATTACAGGTGCAGTATATAGTGATGTAATGTATTACAGGTGTAGTATATAGTGATGTAATTTATTACAGGTGTAGTATATAGTGATGTATTTTATTACAGGTGCAGTATATAGTGATGTAATGTATTACAGGTGCAGTATATAGTGATGAAATTTATTACAGGTGCAGTGTATAGTGGTGTAATTTATTACAGGTGCAGTATATAGTGATGTAATGTATTACAGGTGCAGTATATAGTGATGAAATTTATTACAGGTGCAGTATATAGTGGTGTAATTTATTACAGGTGCAGTATATAGTGATGTAATTTATTACAGGTGTAGTATATAGTGATGTAATGTATTACAAGTGCAGTATATAGTGATGCAATTTATTACAGGTGTAGTATATAGTGATGTAATGTATTACAGGTGCAGTATATAGTGATGTAATGTATTACAGGTGCAGTATATAGTGATGTAATGTATTACAGGTGCAGTATATAGTGATGTAATTTATTACAGGTGTAGTATATAGTGATGTAATTTATTACAGGTGCAGTATATAGTGATGTAGTTTATTACAGGTGCAGTATATAGTGATGTAATTTATTACAGGTGTAGTATATAGTGATGTAATGTATTACAGGTGTAGTATATAGTGATGTAATGTATTACAGGTGTAGTATATAGTGATGTAATTTATTACAGGTGTAGTATATAGTGATGTTGTTTATTACAGGTGCAGTATATAGTGATGTAATTTATTACAGGTGCAGTATATAGTGATGTTGCTTATTACAGGTGCAGAATATAGTGATGTAATGTATTACAGGTGCAGTATATAGTGATGTAGTTTATTACAGGTGCAGTATATAGTGATGTAATTTTTTACAGGTGTAGTATATAGTGATGTAGTTTATTACAGGTGCAGTATATAGTGATGTAATGTATTACAGGTGCAGTATATAGTGATGTAGTTTATTACAGGTGCAGTATATAGTGATGTAATGTATTACAGGTGCAGTATATAGTGATGTAGTTTATTACAGGTGCAGTATATAGTGATGTAGTTTGTTACAGGTGTAGTATATAGTGATGTAATGTATTACAGGTGCAGTATATAGTGATGTAATGTATTACAGGTGCAGTATATAGTGATGTAGTTTATTACAGGTGCAGTATATAGTGATGTAATTTTTTACAGGTGTAGTATATAGTGATGTAGTTTATTACAGGTGCAGTATATAGTGATGTAATGTATTACAGGTGCAGTATATAGTGATGTAATGTATTACAGGTGTAGTATATAGTGATGTAATTTATTACAGGTGCAGTATATAGTGATGTAATGTATTACAGGTGCAGTATATAGTGATGTAATGTATTACAGGTGTAGTATATAGTGATGTAATTTATTACAGGTGTAGTATATAGTGATGTATTTTATTACAGGTGCAGTATATAGTGATGTTGTTTATTACAGGTGTAGTATATAGTGATGTAATGTATTACAGGTGTAGTATATAGTGATGTAATTTATTACAGGTGTAGTATATAGTGATGTAATGTATTACAGGTGCAGTATATAGTGATGTAATGTATTACAGGTGCAGTATATAGTGATGTAGTTTATTACAGGTGCAGTATATAGTGATGTAATGTATTACAGGTGTAGTATATAGTGATGTAATTTATTACAGGTGTAGTATATAGTGATGTATTTTATTACAGGTGCAGTATATAGTGATGTTGTTTATTACAGGTGTAGTATATAGTGATGTAATGTATTACAGGTGTAGTATATAGTGATGTAATTTATTACAGGTGTAGTATATAGTGATGTAATGTATTACAGGTGCAGTATATAGTGATGTAATGTATTACAGGTGCAGTATATAGTGATGTAATGTATTACAGGTGCAGTATATAGTGATGTAGTTTATTACAGGTGCAGTATATAGTGATGTAATTTTTTACAGGTGTAGTATATAGTGATGTAGTTTATTACAGGTGCAGTATATAGTGATGTAATGTATTACAGGTGCAGTATATAGTGATGTAATGTATTACAGGTGCAGTATATAGTGATGTAATGTATTACAGGTGCAGTATATAGTGATGTAATGTATTACAGGTGCAGTATATAGTGATGTAATTTATTACAGGTGTAGTATATAGTGATGTATTTTATTACAGGTGCAGTATATAGTGATGTTGTTTATTACAGGTGTAGTATATAGTGATGTAATGTATTACAGGTGTAGTATATAGTGATGTAATTTATTACAGGTGTAGTATATAGTGATGTAATGTATTACAGGTGCAGTATATAGTGATGTAATGTATTACAGGTGTAGTATATAGTGATGTAATTTATTACAGGTGTAGTATATAGTGATGTATTTTATTACAGGTGCAGTATATAGTGATGTTGTTTATTACAGGTGTAGTATATAGTGATGTAATGTATTACAGGTGTAGTATATAGTGATGTAATTTATTACAGGTGTAGTATATAGTGATGTAATGTATTACAGGTGCAGTATATAGTGATGTAATGTATTACAGGTGCAGTATATAGTGATGTAATGTATTACAGGTGCAGTATATAGTGATGTAATGTATTACAGGTGCAGTATATAGTGATGTAATGTATTACAGGTGCAGTATATAGTGATGTAATTTTTTACAGGTGTAGTATATAGTGATGTAGTTTATTACAGGTGCAGTATATAGTGATGTAATGTATTACAGGTGCAGTATATAGTGATGTAATGTATTACAGGTGTAGTATATAGTGATGTAATTTATTACAGGTGCAGTATACAGTGATGTAATGTATTACAGGTGCAGTATATAGTGATGTAATGTATTACAGGTGTAGTATATAGTGATGTAATTTATTACAGGTGTAGTATATAGTGATGTAATTTATTACAGGTGTAGTATATAGTGATGTATTTTATTACAGGTGCAGTATATAGTGATGTTGTTTATTACAGGTGTAGTATATAGTGATGTAATGTATTACAGGTGTAGTATATAGTGATGTAATGTATTACAGGTGTAGTATATAGTGATGTAATTTATTACAGGTGCAGTATATAGTGATGTAATGTATTACAGGTGTAGTATATAGTGATGTAATTTATTACAGGTGTAGTATATAGTGATGTAGTGTATTACAGGTGTAGTATATAGTGATGTAGTTTATTACAGGTGCAGTATATAGTGATGTAGTGTATTACAGGTGCAGTATATAGTGATGTAGTGTATTACAGGTGTAGTATATAGTGATGTAGTTTATTACAGGTGTAGTATATAGTGATGTAGTTTATTACAGGTGCAGTATATAGTGATGTAGTGTATTACAGGTGCAGTATATAGTGATGTAGTGTATTACAGGTGCAGTATATAGTGATGTAGTGTATTACAGGTGCAGAATATAGTGATGTAATGTATTACAGGTGCAGTATATAGTGATGTAATGTATTACAGGTGCAGTATATAGTGATGTAATGTATTACAGGTGTAGTATATAGTGATGTAGTTTATTACAGGTGTAGTATATAGTGATGTAATGTATTACAGGTGCAGTATATAGTGATGTAGTTTATTACAGGTGTAGTATATAGTGATGTAATGTATTACAGGTGCAGTATATAGTGATGTAGTGTATTACAGGTGCAGAATATAGTGATGTAATGTATTACAGGTGCAGTATATAGTGATGTAATGTATTACAGGTGTAGTATATAGTGATGTAATGTATTACAGGTGCAGTATATAGTGATGTAGTGTATTACAGGTGCAGTATATAGTGATGTAATGTATTACAGGTGTAGTATATAGTGATGTAATGTATTACAGGTGCAGAATATAGTGATGTAATGTATTACAGGTGCAGTATATAGTGATGTAATGTATTACAGGTGTAGTATATAGTGATGTAATGTATTACAGGTGTAGTATATAGTGATGTAGTGTATTACAGGTGCAGAATATAGTGATGTAGTTTATTACAGGTGCAGTATATAGTGATGTAGTTTATTACAGGTGCAGAATATAGTGATGTAGTTTATTACAGGTGCAGAATATAGTGATGTAGTTTATTACAGGTGCAGTATATAGTGATGTAGTGTATTACAGATGCAGAATATAGTGATGTAGTTTATTACAGGTGCAGTATATAGTGATGTAGTGTATTACAGGTGCAGTATATAGTGATGTAATGTATTACAGGTGCAGAATATAGTGATGTAGTTTATTACAGGTGCAGTATATAGTGATGTTGTTTATTACAGGTGCAGAATATAGTGATGTAGTTTATTACAGGTGCAGTATATAGTGATGTTGCTTATTACAGGTGCAGAATATAGTGATGTAATGTATTACAGGTGTAGTATAATAGTGATGTAGTGTGTAGTACAGTATTGGGTAGAATTGAGTTAATTATATTAGTCCGGCCCTCTAAAAGGATTCCAAGTTCTCATGCGGCCCCATGAGAAATTTAATTGCCCACCCCTGCTTTAGAGAGTCAAGAAGTATTTTTATAGACGTATACAGTATAGGTACTATATGCAGTAGTCTCAATAATGGCTATAAATCAAGTAGCATTGAAAAATACCTATTCACAAAAGATAAATCGCCATGAATATATTAGAAAATTATATCTTTATTACTTGTATCAAATATCATAAAAGTTTTAAATCAAGAAGAGTACTTCTCTTGTTTTGTGATATTTGATACAAGTAATAACAATATAATTTTATTTTATTCTTGTTTATATATAATTTGTGAGAGGGTCTTTTTACTTTTTTACATATTTCCTGGACACTTTTTGATTTTTGTTCATCAGTATTGGTTAATATAGCCTGCTGTACATGGAAAAAGGAAATAGGATTTCAAGAAATTCATGATGGAATTCAGATTTTGGAGAGTTTTGATGATTGTCCAGAATGTGATGACATGATTATATTTGAATAAATGTTGTTTTTTTGCTCAAGAATGGATGTAATAAGACATCCCCTGAAAATAAGCCCTAACTCATCTTTCAGATCAAAAAATAATATAAGACCCTGTCTTATTTTAGGGAAAACGGTATCAGGTAAGACAGGGAACCAAGGTGCAACTCAACTACATCTAAATAGACCTCACAGAAACATATTTTTTTTATTAGGTATGAATTAAAAATGAAGAAATAGCGTAAAAAATAAAAAGGGAGAGGGTCCTGCTCCTATCAGGCATTTGCTATAACCATACTTTAACCCCCTTCTTTTTTTTATCCCTAGTCCTGTCCAATATTTCGGCAACAACCTGACAACAGAACATTTTAAGATTCTTCACCCTGACTTTATGCGTTACCTGAGAAATAGGTGAGTTCTCAACCTTCACTGGTATACTGGTTATGGATCGATAAATACAGTATTATAGCGGGTGTAATAAGTATTGAACACGTGACCAATTTTCAAAGTAAATATATTTCTAAAAGTGATATTGACATGTTTTTGTCACCAGATGTTGGTAATAACTTATTTTATGGACAGATATGATTTGATTTCTTTGCGCGTGTGGATTGGATTGGTTATGTGTGACAATGAGAAATGGAAAAATGATTGTACACGTTTACTGAACTTGATTTAATACTTTGTACAAAAGCCTTTATTGGTGATGGAGCTTCAAGAAGATTCCTGTATGGAGAAGCTAGTGGCAAGCATTGCTCAGGTGTGATGTTGGCCCATTCTACCACAAAAACACTCTTCAAATCCTGAAGGCCCCATGGGCTCCTTCTATGAACTCTGAGCTTTAGTTCCTTCCAAACATTTTCTATTGGATTCATGTCCAGTGATTAGCTGAGCCATTCTAGCAGATTCCTTTTTTTTCTCTGAAAATAATTGAGAGTTTCCTTTGATGTGTGTGTTGTCTTGCTGAAATGTCCACTCTCGTTTCATCTTCATCTTGCTGGTAGATGGCTGCTGTGTTTTACACACTTCACTTCACACTTCACGTTTGCACACTTCACTGTTGGTATAGTGGTTTTGGGTTGATTTACCTTTTGGCCTCCAAACATAGTGTGTATTATGACATCCAAAGAGATTAATTTTGTTCTCATCTGGCCAGACTATGTTCTCCCAGTATTTCACAGACTTCTCTAAATGTTGTTAAGCAAACTTTAAACACGCTTGCAAATGCTTTTTATTCAGCATTGGAGCCTTGTATGGTGAGTGTGCATACATACCATGGAGGCTAAGTGCATTACTTATTGTTTTCTTTGAAACAATTCTACCTTCTGATTCCAGGTCTTTCTGTAGGTCTCCACTGGTGGTTCTTTGCTCCTGGACAACTCTTTCGATAATTCTTTTCACTCCTCTATCTGAAATCCTCTGAGGAGCACCTGGTCGTGGACGGTATTTGGTGCAATGATGTTCTTTCAACTTCCAGAATATGACCCCAACAATGGTCTCTGGAGCCTTCAGTAGTTTAGAAATTATTCTGTAACCATTGCCATCAGTATGTTTTGCAACAATGAGGTTCTAAAGGTTTAGAGACAGCTCACTGATTTTACCCATCAGATAAAGTTTCTTGTATGACACCTTGGTAATGAGACAACTTTTTTATAGGCTATCAGTTGAACCAGCTGATATTATTTTTCAATAAGTGGAAGGATTGTTTTCTAACTTGATAGATTTCAGCTGGTGACATGACTTTCCATGGTTTTTTGCACCTCTCTTTCTTCATGTGTCCAATACTTTTTCCCTGTGTCATTCTGTGTCATTTCTCATTATTACACATAACTTAATTTATAGATATCTATGATTTAATTTTTTTGCCTGTGTGCATTGGATGGGTTGTTACCAACATCTGGTGAAAAAATCATGTCAGAAGCACCTTTAGAAACATATTTACTTAGAACATTGGTGACATGGTCAATACTTATTTTACCCACTGTATATGTAAACTTTCTGCTGTTTGCAATACACAAATGAAACAAGTTGTTTCTAAAAATTCAGCACAGAATGCAAATTTACTGACTGCTGCATTCTCAGATTTACATATTTTTAGTACTTAGTAGAACCTCTCTAGTTCCTGCTGCAGACATGATGAATAGCATTAGCCAGACAACTGCTTTTGATAACTTTCCTGAGGAACTTTAGCCCATACCTCCTGAGTAATGGCCTCCAAGTCACTAAATAGCCTTGGGTTGTTAAGTGAGTGGTCCAAAAAGGTAAGACAAAAAATAAAAGAGCTGCCTTACACTAATAGCGAAAATAATACAAAAACATGGCCAAGGTATATTACCAGAGACAAAGTTTGAAGTAGAGCTCACAAGTTATAGGAGCACCAGTGCCACTACCTGGACGTGATGGAAGGAGGAAGCTGTCACCGACTGCCCCAGATTACTGAGGAGGCAAGTAGTCAAAAACATCAAGTGACTGCAAAAGACCTGCAGAAAGTAATGTCCAACAGTCACCAACAGTTCACCAAAATTTGGTTTCAGAAGACGTCTTGGAAAATTCTGGAGCTATTGTTACAGTTGACTTGGGATTTGAAGAAGGCAGTCTCAACCAACCTATAAGGAATGGACTTAAGGGTGCTTTACACGCTGCGACATCGCTACCGATATATCGTCGGGGTCACGTCGTTAGTGACGCACATTCAGCGCCGGTAGCGACATCGCAGTGTGTGACAGAAATGAGCGACGATCAACGAGCACAAAAACGTGAAAAATCGTTGCTCGTTGACACGTCGTTCATTTCCTTAATATCGCTGCTGCCACAGGTACGATGTTGTTTGTCGTTCCTGCGGCATCACACATCGCTGTGTGTGACACCGCAGGAACGACAAACATCTCCTTACCTGCGTCCTCCGGCAATGAGGAAGGAAGCAGGTGGGCGGGATGTTACGTCCCGCTCATCTCCGCCCCTCTGCTTCTATTGGCCAGCCGCTTAGTGACGCCGCAGTGATGTCTCTATGACGCCGAACGCCCCTCCCCCTTGAAGGAGGGATTGTTCGGCGGTCACAGCGACGTCACTGTCAAGGTATGTGCATGTGACGCTGCCGTAGCGATAATGTTCGCTACAGCAGCGATCACCAAATGTCGCACGAGCGACGGGGGCGGGTAATATTGCGCACGACATCGCTAGCTATCGCTAGCGATGTCGCAGCGTGTAAAGCACTCTTAAGAATCCTCGTGAATAATGCAGAAGATGGTGTCTGGTTATATATCACATCTGCATCAGCCAGAGAGGCTCTACTGAAGACAAAAGACACTTATTATGGAGGGGAGAATGACTGTAAGACTGCAGTTGTTAGTAAAAGTTGCATTTTGTGTCAACTTTGGAGAAATCACTTGTTATATTAGTTCTGTTGAGCTATTTACATTGTTCTTGTTTGATTGGTTTATTGCAAACAGCAGAAAGTGTGCAACTTTTGCTGATAAACTGAATTTACAATGAGAGTGAATAATATATACAAGTGCATCTCAATAAATTAGAATATCATCAAAAAGTTAATTTACTTCAATAATTCAAAACAAAAAAGGAAACATATTATATAGAGTCATTACACACAGTGGGATCTATTTCAAGTGTTTATTTCTGTTAATGTTGATGATTATGACACACCCACCAGGGCCGTGGGGCACTCGGAAACGGGCCGGTTCTGTAACCCAGGCAGTGTCATTTAAAGTGAAGTGGTGGGGGATATTTACATGGGATGATAGTTCGTGACGCTACCTGTGGTACGCAGCAACATAGGTGCCTTCGCTGCTATTCAGTTTCCCCTGGGGTCGATGGTGATACAGCTGAGTTGGTATAGCTGAGCCCCAGGACTGAAGATGGGGGTTGTGGAGTAATGGCAGGGTGCAGGGTCAGAGGCGCAGGCAATAACTGGGCAACACAGGAGTGCAGTCACAAGTTGTTTAAGGCCGCTTTACACGCTGCGACATCGCTAGCCGATCCATCGTACGATCGAAATGTGGTGATCGCTGCCGTAGCGAACATTATCGCTACGACAGCGTCACACGCACATACCTGCTCTGTGACGTCGCTGTGACCGGCAAACCGCCTCCTTTCTAAGGGGGCGGCTCGTGCGGCGTTACAGCGACGTCACTAAGCAGCCACCCAATCAAAGCGGAGGGGCGGAGATGAGCGGGACGAACATCCCGCCCACCTCCTTCCTTCCTCATTGCTGGCGGGATGCAGGTAAGGTGAGGTTCCTCGTTCCTGCGGTGTCACATGTAACGATGTGTGCTGCCGCAGGAACGACGAACAACATCGTACCTGCAGCAGCAACGATATTTGGGAAGAGGGGGGTATGTCACCGATTAGCAATTTTTAACGTTTTTGTAACGATTCAAAATCACTAATAGGTGACACACGCAACAAGATCGCTAAAGCGGCCGGATGTGTGTCACGAATTCCATGACCCCAACGAGATCGCTTTAGCGATCTCGAAGCGTGTAAAGCCACCTTTACTCACAGTTTATAGTTCCAGGTTACCATGACTAGTCAGAGGCTGCCCTCGGAGTGCTGGGTCCTACTGTGATGGGCCCCAGCCGATCCCAGATAGTTTGGAGGCACAACCTGGTGCACCTTTCTATGTTCCTTCCCTGGTCATCTTCCTGCGCTGGTCTCTCTCGCCTGCCCCGCGCCTCACACACAGTGCCCTGAGCCAGTGTCCGTAGATCCTTTTGAAGGGTGTTTTTTCTGCCTTGTCCCTTGGTCCTATGTGGTCACCTTTTCAGCGGGTTATGTGCAGTGGTGTAATCGGTACTTGTAGAAACCTCAGCCTCCGGTTTACTAGCTGAGCCTGGTTGTTCTCCACAAGTCTAGGGACCGGCTCCCCGTTGCAGCCAAGTCCCCCCACACCAGTATACCGGCTGTGGATAAGAGTCCACGGGTGTATGGCGCACTTCCCGCAGCTCTAGGACTCCTCTCCTGATCCTGGGACGAGCTGCTCCAGCCCCATACCCCAGGACCTCTCTCCTCTGCATGCTCCTTCCAACTGATTAACGTTCTACAGTCTGCTCCCACTAACTAAACTTCACCTCCATACTAGCTTCAGGACTGTGCTTTCCCTAACGTGTGCAACTTGCCCTAACTACGGCCTAATGGAGTGTCGCTAAATTAAGAGTGTGTGTATGTGCAATGACTTGTGGCCTCCTCCTTACCCAGGAATGGAGTACCACACCTCTGGCTGAGGTGCAGTACCTCTGTGGCGACTGGAGCCTCAGAGGCACCACAGTTATGGCTTACAGCTAATGAAAACCCAAAAGTCATTATCTCAGAAAATTAGAATATTATATAAGACCAATTGAAAAAAAAGATCTTAAACTCAGAAATGTTGGTGCCTACTGAAAAGTCTGTACTGGAAATACACTCAATACTTGGTTGGGGCACCTTTTGCATGAATTACTACATCAATGCGACATAGCATGGAGGCGATCAGTCTGTGGCACTGCTGAGCTGTTATGGAAGCCCAGGTTGCTTTGATAGCAGCCTTCAGCTCGTCAGCATTGTTGGGTCTGATGCCTCTCATCGTCCTCTTGACAATACCCCATAGATTCTCTATGGGGTTTAGGTCAGGCGAGTTTGCTGGCCAATGAAGCACAGTGATACTGTGGTTATTAAACCAGGTATTGGTACTTTGACCTTTTGTGTCTTACCCTCCATGTGGAGTGTGTCAGTGACTGCCTTCTGGACATCTGTCAAGTCAGCAGTCTTCCCCATGATTGAATAGCCTACTGAACCCGACTAAGGGACCATTTCAAATGCTTAGGGAGCCTCTGCAGGTATTTTTTGGTAATGATTCTAATTTTCTGAGATAATAACTTTTGGGTTTTCATTGGCTGTAAGCCATAATCCTCAACATTAACAGAAATAAACACTTGAAATAGATCACTCTGTTTGTAATGATTCTATATAATATATGCGTTTCCTTTTTTATGTTGAATTACTCAAATAAATTAACATTTTTATAATATTCTAATTTATTGAGATGCACTTGTATATCTTGTCAGTGGTTGTTAGTGCCCTTGTTGGCTCTATTTCATCATTTACAGATTGTTTTTTAAGTTACTTTACATTTTCACCTTGTGGTATTGGTTGCCATTTTGGTGCCAAATTCTTAAAAATTATGCAAGCGAATCATGAACAGTCAAAAATAATATTTTTTTTCAACTTTGAACTATTTTTACGACTTTTTGGCACCAAAAGTTGTATGTTGCACAAAATAACTCAATTGCTACTTAAAATTATTATTAAACTCATTATTACTCAAAATAAGAGGAGGGGAGGGGACTGCAATGGAGTGGCACCAAAATTTCTGACTCTTTAATTGATGAATCATGTGAAAATATATGGAATCGTTAAACTCCGTCCATAAAGCAGAAAAAAGAGGTGCACACATATAAAATAGACTTAAAAAAGGAGCAAATAGAATAATGGATTATTATTTTATTAATAATAATAATAATTTTATTTATATAGCGCCAACATATTCCACAACAATTTACAATTCAAAGGGGACATATTCAGACAATAAAGACATTATGGAATAACATAATTCAACAGAAACCAAGAGGAGTGAGGCTCCTGCCCGCAACCTACAATCTGAGGAAATAAAGCCTGCTTTACATGTTACGATTTTGCATACGATATCGTATGCGATCGTAACCGCCCCCATCGTATGTGCGGCACGTTCAATTTGTTGAATGTGCCGCACAAACGATTAACCCCCGTCACACGTACTTACCCGTCCATACGACCTCGATGTGGGCGGCGAACGTCCACTTCCTGGAGTGGGAGGGACGTTCGGCGTCATATCGACGTCACGCGGCAGCCGGCCAATAGAAGCGGAGGGGCGGAGGTGAGCGGGACGTAAACATCCCACCCACCTCTTTCCTTCCGCATTGCCGTTTGGAGCCACGGGAGGCAGGTAAGATCTGTTCAATGTTCCCGTGGTGTCACACACTGCGATGTGTGCTGCCTCGGAAACATTGAACAACCCGACGTGCAATTCATCAGGATTCAACGACGTGTATGCGATGAACATTTTAACGTTCAATCGCAATCGCACATACCTGTCACACACTACAATGTACCTTACGATGCCGGATGTGCGGCACTTACGACGTGACCCCGCCGACACATCGTAAGATATATTGTAGCGTGTAAAGCGGGCTTAAGGGAAGCACAAAAGATAAATTGTAAAAAGTGCTTATGTAGCACCCACGGGGCAAGGGGTTAAACGTTTACTCGTAGCCGGGCCGGTGATGTCGGCGGGATGTCACGGGTGGCCCTGCCTGGCTTCGTGGCCCCGAGGTGTACAATAAAGGGGTGTTGGAGATGAGGGGACGGAGAGGAGGTGATAGGGGTAGTAGTTGGTGAGGATGAGGGTGATTGTCTCGTGACGCTACCTGCGGTACACGGCCAGTGAATTAGCCTCCGCTGCTGTCGCTGTCCTCCAGGGTGGACGGTCGTGCCAGCCAGGATGGTTCTTCTCCCCACAGGTGGTGCGGGCCCCAGGTAGGATGATGAGGAGAGTAGTGGCCATTGGCCGCCGAAGTGCGGGATGACAGCGCCGGCAATCAAAAGGCTGAGTCAGCTGCTGCGGTTCCAGGTGTTTTACTCACTGTCTTTAGATTGCCCGGGAGGCACCGGTCATCGCCGTGGTGGGATTCAGCCAATCCCGGTTAAGTTAGAAGTAGGCACCGGTATTTTGAAAGTGTCCTTTCTAAGAGTTGCCCTTCCAGGAGTGAGAAACTTGGGCTGAGCGTTCCGCTCCAAATCTCAGGCCCCGTGAAAGAAGAAAAAGGTGTAGTGGCGCCATAACTGAAGTCCAGACTTGACTGGCTTAGTGTCCAAGTTGCTCCTACCTCTACCCCAAGTGGAACCCGCCCCCCCAGGTGGTTGTCCTAGTGACCGGGAAAGTACCATGCTTCGTGATGGCCCCCCTCCCAGCCTTCCCTAGTCCAGTTCCCCAGTGAGAAGGCTCCTAAACTGTATGTAAAATGTAAATGTGGAAACACCAGTGATTAACCCCCTCCTTATCCGGGATGATGAATACTGCAGCTTAAATGAGCCACATTTCCCCACAGCGAATCGCAGCACTCCCGGGCTGCAATAAAATAACAATGGTATACCGCTTTTTATATGCAAGTAAACAAATAAACATTCTTCCCTTTATGGGAGGCACCATCACATTAGCGTTTCAAAACATATAACACTTACCGATGATCAGTATCATCAATGCAATAAAAACATGAACATTTGCATATGAAAACAGTTATTCTTGCTTGGCTGCTGGTGGTGCCAGAGAGCTGCTCCCAGCCCCCTGGCTCTGGGCACTCAAGGAACATCCCCGGGCAATGTGTCCAACCTTGTCACAGCGTCGGCAGATCGGCTGCCCGTTAGCATCGTACCGGTCGGGGACTTGTGGCAGCGGGTTTCTCCCAAGTCGCCGCCAGGGGAGGTCATCAGCACTGGAAGCCAGTTCAATGGATACAGGTTTCTGAGTCCCTTGCTTAGATTGCACCACTTTGGTCACAGTAGTCATACCTTTGATCAATTCCAAGATGGGTCTGCAGTTCATTGATGGAGTTCTCACCCACGGTCTGTTCCTTGGCTCCCACCAGCACTGGAGTAGCGTGCATGAACCCCAGTTGCTGAAGCATAGCTTTGCAGTGTAAATGTGGAAACACTGGTGATTAACCCCCTCCTTACCCAGGATGAATGCTACATCTTAAATGAGCTGCAGTACCCTGTGGCGACTGAAGCCTCAGGGGTGCCACACTTGTATTGTTTGGCCAGCCATCAATATAATAAATAGGGGATTCACATATCGCTGTATGAACCGGTCACCAGCCAGTATATGTACAGGTACAGAGGGCATGGAGAGTGTAAACAGATGACAAAAAGACCAGATTTTTAAGAAATTATTGTAAGGACAAAACAGAATAGTTACTGTAGATAAGTAATGTGAGGTGATAGGCCAGTCTAAAGAAATGCTTTTAAAGGGCACGGTTAAAACTGTGGGTATTAAGTAAATTGTTCTTGGTAGTGTGTTCCAGAGAATTGGCGCAGCTCGAGAGAAGTCTTGGAGACGGGAGTGGGAAGTTCGGATTATAGAGAATGTCAGTCTTAGGTCATTAGCAGAATAGAGGACACAGGTAGGGTGACAGAGGATATGTAGGACTGTGGAGAGGTTTTTTGGGGGAGAGAGAGAAGTTTATGTTGGACTCTGTATCAGATGGGCAACAAGTGCAATGACTGGCACAGGGTAGAAGCATCGGTGTAACGGTTGGAGAAGAATATGATCCTGGCTGCTGCATTCAGGATGGCTTGGAGAGGAGAGAGTTTAATAAGAGGCAGACTGATTAGTAGAGAGCTGCACGAGAAAGAATAAGAGCGACAGTAAGAGTTTTTGCAGAGTCAGCGGTAAGATAAGGTCTAATTCTAGAGATGTTTATGAGGTGAAGGCAACATGAGTGATCGAATGTAGGGAGTGAAAGAGATATCTAAGTCAAATATAACCCAAAAACAGCAGGCGTGCTACTGGGAAGTAATGGTAGAACTGTAATGAGGCGAGCAGCTCTGACTGTTTTTTGACTGAAAAGGACATGGAGACTGACATTACACAGGATGGTGCTACCACCTTGTGGACAAGTGCTGAAATTGCTCGAGGGGCGGACACTGTAAAATCTGATCCCCTCCCACAGACACTGGTTGTACAGGAAAAAAGTGTGGGAAAAAGGACACTGAGCCACTGGAGCTGTATCAGAGCAGACCTGCCTCGGACTGCCCTCATCGTTGAAGTGTGAGGGATTGCCAGAACTGCTACAGGTGCGATACTGGATTCAAGGGACCTCCGGACCGTCTCCTTCCTCCATACCAAGAGACTGTATGCTAGTCCTCTGGTGAGAGGGCTGAAGATTTCCCCATCTCTGCTCCTTGGAGTCGCCGCTGTTTACCCGGAGTCCAGGCCTGCTACGTGGGAGCCCTCCCTCCTTGTGTTTTTGACTGGTAATGTAACCCATAGGGCAAGTCAGGGACAGAATTCTTGTTTATCATTGCTGTTTTTTTTTGTGTTCTGTGCCGTGTGTCCGAAGTTAGAGACCCGGATAGCAAACTCTGATTATGTGTGCTGCTAAGCCAGCTGCGTGTGTCATTGAAATGTTTACCAGTAAAGAAATGTACCCTTGCATAAAATCTGAGCATGGGGATTTTGTTGGCGCAGATTATGGGAACTCAGCCGCGGTCTTACCCGCAGCCACTTCATCTGGCGTAGTCGGCAGGATCTGTGACCAGCAAAATCCCCTCCCGGTGGTAGCTTATAGTCAGACAGCTCCTCCGGCGTCTATTGTAAATCAAGTGGGAAAGTTTAATGGACGGAATTACCCTGTACCTGAATGGGCGGAACAACTTAGGATAGTGGGGGAAATGTATAATGTTGATCCTAAGACCCTAGCGGAAATGGCTATGCTGACATTAGAGGGGGAGGCATGGACGACGGTCAGACTGGAGACGGTTAGGGGCCAGCGTAAATTAGATGACTTGGTGCGGGTGCTAGAGAACACCTATGGGCCGACCAGATACCTGGGAACACTGCGCTACATGTTCTTCCAGCGTACACAGCTCGAGTGGGAGGACATTCCCCGATATGCGAATGCCCTCCAAGTACTGCTGGAACAAGCCTGCAAAAATGGAGAAAATCTAGCTGGTACATCCTCCCGCGACCTGGTGCTGAGGGACCAATTCGTAATAGGACTGCATTGCATTGCAGGACTTACTCCGGATAAATCCAGCCCTTACATTTGCTGAGGTTAAACAAGAAGCCATAGAATGCTACTTGCAGATCCATGTACAGTACAAATACTCTAAACATCGACACGGAGGAACTGAAGCAGATGGTGGCGGATTTACAGAAGCAGGTGCTGCAGCTCACATTAGACTAACAGGCGGATAGGCAAGTGAGACGGCAACCTAGCCGGCCTATGGGGAAGTGCTGGACATGTGGTGACCCCCGTCACAGAACAAACCGTTGCCCCCAGAACTCCTTCCAACCTGACCCGCAGCTGTTCCATCGAATGGACTCTCAAACACCCCAGCAAGCGGAGTTTCACTCGAAACAGCAGATGGAACCCCAGGCCTATCCACTAGAACCGCCAAGCCATGCCTCTCAACAGCGGGCACCTTTAAACTAGACACCCCGGCTGAGGAGGCTCACTCGACCGGGAAGACCACGGAGAAAAGGAGCCAACAAAGGAGCAAGCTTGCATCAAACAGCCCTACACTGAAAGTAATGCTAGAGGGGGTTGCCGTGCAAGGACTAATGGATACTGGATCCCAGGTGTCCACCATCTCAGAACAGTTTTACGAGAAATATCTACAACCACGGGCTGCTTATGACCCGAATACCGTCATCAAGATCAAAGCGGACAATAATCTACCCATTCCAGTAACGGGAGTAGCTTGGATGAGCACCGAAATGTGTGGACAGGACCTCGGGAAGAGGGGGATAATCATGGTCAAAGAAGGCTTCGGTTCGGACACGCCCATGATTATTGGGATGAACATCCTGAAAGACCTGGACCTGGTATTGTTTACCAAGCGGGGACCCAAGTACTGGCAGGAAGTTACCACACATGGGGCCACTCGCCGAGCATTCTGAAGAGTGGTTCGGGCCTGCAGCCTACAGCAAATGGCAGAGGAACAACGGCCCATAGCCACTATCACCGTGCCTCGCCACACTAGGATCACCTTACCGGCTGAAAAGGAGACAATCATCTCGCTACCCCTTAGCACCACAAGACCGCTTGAAGGCGTGGAGGTACTGATTGAGCTGCAAACCCCGAGGAAGGGAAAATTGAACCCATTAGTCGCTCGCACTCTGGCTGTCATGAGGAGGGGAAGGATCCCTGTCCGTCTGAGCAATACGGCTAGTGTAGGCGTCGACCTAGAAGCGGGGACACAGCTCGCCAGAGTCTACGCCCTACCTACAGAGGTGAATCCCAGGGGCCCCTTCCAGTTTTCCCCATCGACAGAGGGAGACTGGACAGTGACTGTCTCCGCCATGGCCACCGCCACAGATGACACTGAAGCTGGAAAGGAGCTGCTAGAGAAGTGTCAGCTGGATACATCCCAATACTCTAAACAGGAAGTGTCACAGGTGGAAAAACTACTACAAGAACACCAGGCGTCCTTTGCCCGGCATGACACCAACTTTGGATGCACCACCAATATCCAACACGAGATCCCTACGGGTAACGCTTCTCCTATCCGTGAGAGATACCGGCAGATACCACCCCAGCAATACCAAGAAGTGAAAAGCCTCCTGAATTCCATGCTCCATGCCGGAGTGGTACGAGAGAGCCAGAGCCCCTGGGCTGCACCGGTGGTAATAGTTAAAAAGAAAAATGGATCCCTGAGGTTCGGTGTGGACTACCGCCGCCTGAATGCTTGCACCACCCGGGACTCATACCCTTTGCCGAGGATCGAAGAATCCCTGACGGCTCTGAAGAAAGCCAAGTACTTTTCCTCCCTGGATCTGGCCAGCGGCTATTGGCAGGTACCCATGAGCGAAAAGGACAGAGAAAAGACCGCTTTCGTCATACCCATGGCCCTGTACGAGTTTGACAGGATGCCCTTCAGCCTGAACAACGCGCCGGGAACTTTCCAGAGGCTGATGGAGCGCTGCTTGGGAGACTTCAATTTCGACTTCACCCTCATCTACCTTGATGACATTGTGGTCTATTCAGCCACGTTCGAAGAACATCTACAGAAGCTGGGCCGCGTGTTCCAGAGGCTAAGGGAACATGGCCTGAAGTTGAAACCCAGCAAGTGCCGTCTTCTACAGCAGGAGATCGATTACCTGGGCCACAGGATCTCGGCCGAAGGTGTACAACCATCGCCGGAGAAAATAGCCGCTGTACGGGACTGGCCACAGCCCACAACTGTCAAGGAGGTCCGGGCTTTCCTGGGACTGGCAGGCTACTACCGTCGGTTCGTCGAGAACTTCGCCCGGCTTGCCGCACCACTGCATGACCTGCTTTGAGGGACCACCAACAGTCCCAGAGTCCGCCACATCAATTGGGGGCCAACCCAAGAAGAGTCCTTCCAAGCTCTAAAGGGTGCCTTGACGTCGTCCCCCATCCTGGCATATGCAGATTACACCCTGCCCTTTCAATTATATACTGACGCCAGCCTACAGGGTCTGGGGGCAGTACTCTCACAGGTACAAGAAGGCAAGGAACGTGTTGTAGCCTATGCCAGTAGGTCCCTACATGAAGGTGAAAAGAATCCCACCAATTACAGTTCATTCCGGCTGTAGCTGTTGGCCTTGATGTGGGCAATGACTGAGAAATTTGCCGGATATCTGACAGGGGCAGAAGTACTAGTCCTGACGGACAACAACCCGTTGGCCCACTTAGAAAATGCAAAACTTGGGGCTATGGAGCAGCGATGGATGGCTCGGCTCTCCAAGTTTAACTACAAGATTAAATATAGAGCTGGGGCTGAAAATCAGAATGCGGACAGCCTGTCCAGAAGGACATCCCCCTCACCCACTAAGGACCGGGACGAAGAGCTGGAAGGAGACGAGATGCCTGACTTCGCAAGATTAGCCCGGCAGATGATGGATTGCTGCCAGTATGCTGTGGATGAGGCTGGCACTCCAGTAGGGTCCCCACTGTCCCCACAGGAATGGTGCAGAATCCAGGACCGGAATGCTGAATGTGCCCTACTTAAACAATGGGTGAAGCAGCAGCAGAAGCCGTCCTCTGACACGCGGTCACGACTGTCCACCAGTACCCTGACCCTGCTCAGCCAATGGGATCATCTGATTCTGAGAGGAGTGCTATACCGGAGGATCTTCCTATCCCACATGCTGGAGGAGTGCCTACAGGTTGTAGTGCCGGCCCAAATGGCCCGTGAGATGGTGGGAGAAGCACACAAGAGGAACGACCACTTTGGAATAGACAAGACCTTCTGGTGGATCCAACAGTCCATCTACTGTCCAGGACTCCGCAAGCTGGTTGAAGATGTCTGCCAAGCCTGTTGCACCTGTGAGCTTTACAAGTCCGCTGAACAGTGTGCACCTGTCCAAACAGTTGAGACATCCCGGCCCCTTGAGCTGTTGATGGTGGACTGCCTGTCGATTGGGACGGCGAGTGGTGGCTACCAATACTGTCTAGTTATGGTAGACCATTTCACAAAATTCGCAGTTGCTGTTGCTACCAAAGATCAGACTGCCGAGTCAGCTGTGTGGGCCATCTGTCGACAGTTCATCCAGGTCTATGGCTGTCCTGAGAGGTTGCACTCTGATCAGGGGGCTTGTTTTGAAGGTCAAATTATCGTGGAGCTGCATTGGATGTATGGGATCCAGAAGTCCAGAACCACCCCTTACCACCCACAGGGGAATGGTACATGTGAGCGCTTTAACCGGACTCTACTCCAGTTAATCCGCACCTTAGCTGATGACAAGAAAGACCAATGGCCCTAATTCCTCCCGGATCTAGTGTGGGCCTACAACAATCAAGTCCACTCTGTGACGGGTTTTACCCCACACACCCTTCTCTTTGGCCGCCCAGGAAAAGGGGTCCATGACCTAAACCTGACCAGTCCTGAAAAAGATACCGGCGGTACATATCCATCCTGGCTACATACTCATCGTCAGAAGATGGAAACTGTATACCGACTGGTAGGCCAATAAATCTGGGGCCAGAGACATGCTGACCCGCTCCCCGTACAGGAAGAACCCTTAGAAGTAGGACAGCTAGTCCTGGTTCATATTAAAGAAGACAAGAAAAGGCGAACAACGTCCAATTACCATCAAAAAAGTATTTATTATAATAATATTTTATACATCTGAAATAAATTTCAATAGAGCAGTGGGTGGATACACATAATATAGAAAAATTAGCGGTGAATAATAGTCATAACCTGCTGGATATTGCACGTGACTAGTAGTAAAAATGAGGGTACGTAGCTTACATGTAGAAAAAAGGCCAGGGACATAAATACATCCTTAGTCTATAAGAGTACCCGCCACAGTTGTGTCATAATCTTATATACATCTCTCATACAATGTCCGGATGATGGCCTGAAGTCATACAGGTACACAGGAGAATCCCGCAGCCACCAATATGGGGTATATATATCTCAATTAATATAATCAAATAAATAAATATACATCATAAACAACTACCCCTCTTGGTGTAATAGCAAAACACTCCAGTCAGTCTCCAAATATAAGAATTAGCAATCATCAAACTTTGAATAGAGAGATACATCAATTATAAATGAATCATATTAAGAAGCCTCAAGGAAAACTCCGAGCTAAGTGGGAAGCTGAAGTCTATCGGGTAGTTGAGCGTCCCTACCCTGATGGTCATGTGTACAGAGTCCGGGGCAAAGATAGCGGCAACTCTCGCACCTTGCACCAGAATATGTTGCGCCCCTGCCGATCCCAGCCTGACCCCCTGACCACAGTACCCGGTGAGGACGACACTGCTAACATGACTGACACCATTGACATTACTCAGCATAGTGACCTTGTTGACTTCGGGACTGGTTACCCGTCTGCGCAGACTGGCTCTCCCTCTAGGGAACTAACGGAGGTAGAGAGTGTAACCGGTGATAGAGTGGAGGGAAATCAACCTCTGCAGCGTACTACCCGCACCACTGCCGGGGGTTCCTCCTGGGCAGTCTTATAGGGACCAGTATGTATGGCCCGCTTCTCAGCCTCCCAGCCTCCCCCTGCCACAGCCTCAGTCCTCGCTGCCCTGGAACCTGTGAATGTTGACAGGGACTGCCAACCTTTCAGTGGGGGGATATGTAATGAGGTGAGCAGCTCTGACTGTTTTTTGACTGAAAGGGACATGGAAACTGACATTACACAGGATGGTGCTACCACCTTGTGGACAAGTGCTGAAATTGCTCGAGGGGCGGACACTGTAAAATCTGATCCCCTCCCACAGACACTGGTTGTAGAGGAAAAAAGTGCTGGAAAAAGGACACTGAGCCACTGGAGCTGTATCAGAGCAGATCTGCCTCGGACTGCCCTCATCGTTGAAGTGTGAGGGATTGCCAGAACTGCTGCAGATGTGATACTGGATTCAAGGGACCTCCGGACCGTCTCCTTCCTCCATACCAAGAGACTGTATGCTAGTCCTCTGGTGAGAAGGCTGAAGATTTCCCCATCTCTGCTCCTTGGAGTCGCCGCTGTTTACCCGGAGTCCAGGCCTGCTACGTGGGAGCCCTCCCTCCTTGTGTTTTGGACTGGTAATGTAACCCATAGGGCAAGTCAGGGACAGAATTCTTGTTTATCATTGCTGGGTTTTTTTGTATTCTGTGCCGTGTGTCCGAAGTTAAAGACCCAGATAGCAAACTCTGATTATGTGTGCTGTTAAGCCAGCTGCGTGTGTCATTGAAATGTTTACCAGTAAAGAAATGTACCCTTGCATAAAATCTGAGCGTGGGGATTTTGTTGGCGCAGATTATGGGAACTCAGCCGCGGTCTTACCCGTGGCCACTTCAGAACCACGTATGGATATGGCAATATTAGGTTTAGGAAGGTTAGTAGAGGGAGGAAATGTGAGAAGATCAGTTTTTGACAGACTCAGTTTTAGATAAAGGGAGGACATGATGATGGAGACAGCGGATAGACAATCACTGGTATTTTGTAGTAATTCAGGGGTGATGTCCGGAGCAAAAGTGTATAATTGGGTGTCATCAGCATACAGATGGTACTGAAAACTGAATCTACTGATGATTTGTACGATAGGGGCAGTGTATAGAGAGAAAGAAGATGAGGGGACTAGGACTGAGCCCTGAGGAACCCCAACAGTGAAGGGAAGAGGTCAAAAGATACAGTGAAAGAAAGGTCAGAAATGTAGGAGGAGAATCAGGAGTGAGCGGTATTCGTGAGGCCAATATAGCAGAGCGTGGTGAAGAAAAGCTGGTGATCTACAATGCTGAATGCAGCAGAGAGATCCAGGAGAATCAGTAGCGAGCAGTGACCATTAGATTTAGCTGATGGATCATTAGAGACTTTAGTAAGAGCAGTTTCAGTAGATGTAAGGAGGAGAACCCGGATAAAGGGTCAAGAAGAGAGTTATCTGAGAGACAGTGGATTAGACGGGAGTGAACCAAGTGTGCCGCCCTGTGCCAGTAGCCGGCGCTGCTCGTATCTGGGCCTTCAGGGGTGGTGGCTCGGGGGTCTCCAGACCCGGGGATCTTGCGGACACGCCGAATAAATGGGGGGACGTAGATGTATGGGCTAGGCCGTAGTAAGTTCGTGACGCCACCCACGGTGTGTGGTGAGGTGGGACACCACCGCTGCAGTTACGGGGCACCCGGGGGAGATGTAGTGCAGCAAGTTGTTAACCCCTCTGTGGGCAGGGATGGTGGCCCCGGGACCCGGTGGCTCAGTGCAGGGGATGGCGACCGCATGGGGGTGCAGGTGTACTCACTGTTAGTAAAACACACAAGTCTCTGGTAAACCAAGGTGATAATGGCCAGTGCCGCGGCCGGTTGCGTTCGGGTCCCCCACCCGGCTGGTGGTCTCTATCCTTTTCTTGCACTGCTTTGTGTAAGGTGGATTTTCCTAGTGTGAAACTCAGGAGTCTACTCCCGGCTGGATGTGGCCTAAGGAGCCGTGCCTGCAGATGCTGGCCCATGGGATCTATGGGCCCTGGCAGTGACCTCTTATCCCAATCGGTGGGCTGTTGTCTTCTATGAGGGACTTTGGGTTGGACAGGACCTCTAGTCCTGGCCTCAATCGGTTAATTAACCAGTTCCGCTTGGTTCCGTCCTGGCTTCAGGGTCCGAGTACCCCCCTTTGTGCTACGGTTTCCGGGTCGGTTCCCCGTGTCGGTACCGGCGGGCTACAACGATGTCCCGGTCCACCTCGGTTCTGCCGAGCCGTCTTCCCGTCTCCTGCTGACGGAGACCACCATCTGCCTCCTAGCCAGTGGCACCAGGGCTCCTACCCTGGTACCGTTCAACTTGAACTTCCTTGCTGGAGCTACCCTTAGCTCCAGCCCACACGCCTCTCCAAACTGAACTCTGAACTCCACTCTCTGGTTTTCCCACCCCGGGCTTTCTGGACCCCTGGGTGGGCGTGTCCCAACTGCCTGGTCACGCCCACTGGTGTGTCTATCTTTCCCTAAAGGGGGGGTGACTAGGGTTTCTGGTTGGCTGTGTGTTTCCTAGTGAAGAAACGGTGTAAGCGGGGGACTAACTGTGACTACCTGGTTTTACCAGGGCGTCACACAAGAGTCCAGGAGTATAAAGATGAAGGGGAGATTAGAGACAGGTCTGTAGTTAGCAGCACAGTTTTGGCTGAAGGATGTATTTTTTATAGTAATGAGTGAATGGTGGAGTGTTTGAAGGAGGAGGGAAAGATACTAGATGAGAAAGAGGTTAAATATTTGTTAGGTGAGTGGTGACAGCAGGGGAAAGGGATTGATGGAGATGTGAGGGAATAGGGTCACTGGTGCAGGTAGTAGGGCGAGAAGATGCAAGGAGCCTGGTAACTTCTTCTTCTGTTACTGGTTCAAAAAGAGAAAATTAGGTAGATAAAGTGCAGAAGGGAAAATAATGCATGATATTAGGAGACTGAGAAAATTTCCAGTTGGATATGGTACATTTTTCTTGACAAAACTGGCCAGGTAATCCGCGCAGAGGTTGGTGGTTGGGGCCTGCCCTCTTAGACCGAGGAGAGAATGAAAATTTACAGTAGTAATATAGGATTGTTGGATAGTGAGATGATGAGTGTTGAAGTAAGCTTGTTTGGAGAGGTGAAGGGCAAAGTTGTTTGTATTAAGCATAAACTTATAATGGATGAAATCTTTGGCTGGATTAGATTTTATCCATAGATGTTCAGCACCTGCAGCACCGCTGTAGAAAATGTGTTTGTAATGTGTGCCAGGGTTGCCGCCATCTGTGCGTGCTGAGTTGTTCTATGTGTAGGAGGTCCATAAAAAACAGGTGAAAAGTCGAAAAGGCACTCACATTCCTTTAAAATTCTTCCTTTATTACTCACATTAAAAGTCCAGGCATGGCAGGGATATGGTGGATCAGGGCGAAAGGACAATACCCCTTTTGCGTGACTAGCTTGCTTCTACTAGTGCAAACCTTACTGAGTCCACCCCATGAGGCTTGATTTTCTCTTTAGATGGCTAGTGCAAGTGTGGTACCCCAGTGGTCCAGTTGCCTTAGTAACATTGCCCTCCATACAGGGGGGGTGATGCAATGCCTGGAAGCAAGAGGGGGGTCTCCAATGCTAGGTGACCATCACTCAACACTTCCTACTCCAGACCAGAAGGGGGAACTCGAGAACCCAGTTTGAGGTGAGCTTCCCTATGCATTCTGGCCTGGAAGAAGAGTTAGGAACACACAGACACTGGAAAGTGAAGCTAAACTGATAAAACAAGTTAGGAGGGGAGAGAAGACAGTCCCTGAGCAGAGAGCTGTGACATAGCTCCCTCAGGGTCGAGCGCATAGAACCGGACATTGGAGTCAGAGGCTGCGTGGGTAGTCCCCGCAGCATAATCCGAAGGGCAGAAGACTGCATTTCTTCTGGCCCACAGAGTGCCCGGGGCACAACAGCATAATAGAGCCAGGAGCTGTGACAAGAGAACGGCACCAGTAAAGGACTCGCACTGCCTGCCAGCATAGCTTCAAGCCGCAGGCACCCACACATCATAGCGCAAGCAGGAAGGCCTCTGAACCCACCTGGCTAGGTGGATCCATTCAATTGCTTCCAGGCTGACCGGACCTCTGTTACTTAATGGACCAGTCTCCCGGGCCTGTACCAACACCTGCCTAGTAAAAGGAAACTACAGCCCATGTGTTGTCCAGTTATAACCGGCGTCCTCAGTCCTGCACCCCAACGTTAAGTCCCTCAATCAATTACAAAGACTACTACTCCCAACAGCCCTGGGGCCAAGCTCTACCTGTGGAGAGCTATACTAACCAAGTTACGTCTACATCTGCCTCAAAGGTCCCATCCCGCAGCGTCTGGTATCTCTGGCCGAGTACCACAAGTACGACAAACTACCATCCCCATCATTTCCCCTTTTCTCATTTCCCCTTTTAACTGACAACGCCGAGGTCACAGAACCAGGCCTTGCCACCGCAGAGTCCCAGAAGCAGAATCGCAGCCCAGTAATGAGTGCCCCACGGCCCCGGGCGTGTCACAAGGACCGCTGAAACTGATGTATACTGAGAATAACTAATCTTGACACACGGCCGGTGTCGCATTTATGACTATATAGGGATATTTTGCAAAGCAATTAGGATAAGCAGTCCTGCACTATGTGTATTTTAATACACTGTATTTTAGTACAGTGCAATTGTATTAACTATCATGAATTAAAAGTTAAGTTTTAAAATAGTCTTTAGTATGGGGGTTTAGTTGCATTTGTCAAATTGTACGTTTTGTTACCCCTACGCTGACTTGTGATATACAGTATAACGTCAGTTGGTGCCTAGAACGTGGCATTCATTTCATTGTCTGATGTTTGATCGGCCTTCAATCCATTGCTTCATTTTTATTGCAATATTTTTGCAGGTTTCTCTATGACCCGATTTTAGAATCAGACAGTCGTGACATTTATCGCTCGTCCACCGGAGCCTCACTGCTGTTGGCCGCTATACACACTTGTGACCAGGTGAGACAGAACACTATTGTGAGACAGCATGGTTACTATTTATTATCACCACCCTACATAGGCTCTATATGACTAAATTGATTGGAGTTATCAGATTGGTGGAGGTGGGTAGTGAGGGGCTTCTATAATATAAAGGCACATCTGGTACTGGAGGAGATTCCTTTATTCGTTGCATCAAGGACTCACCCTAGTATGAGGCCCTACACGGTCCACCACAACTGTAGCCTACCACAATATGCTTCCCATTGCAAAGGATCTCAGACATTCTTCTAGGACGTCAAAACAATAGCTCATATTGTGACGCCCCTGGATTATCAGGTCGTCACAGGGTATTGCACAATCTGCCCTCCCGTGCAGTATCCACCTCCTTCTTGGTTATGGGTCCCCAACTATATGGTGTTGCCTACATCAGCTAATCAAATCCTAGGTACACTCTGCACCACACCCACCAGACACACCAGTGGACGGCCTAAGTGGAATAGGGTCGCCCACATGGGGGGTTGGATAGGGGAGGTCAGGAGTGTCAGGAGTAGAGAGTTGTGTGTTGGAAGTGAAGGAGAGAGGAGGTCAGGAGCAGAGCTCCTAGGAAGCTATCTAGGTGGCAGACGGTGGTCTGGGCCTAGAGGAGGTGGACCCCCCGGTCGCAGGGGATCGTGGCAAGGGGCACGGATCTGTCGAGGAGGACAGCCGGTGGCCTTGCACCATCACTGGGATGGGACCAAGGCATGATGGAGTATGTGGACCCTAGGTCAGGGAGTAGCTTCAGGCAACCTGACAATTTACCCGACGAGAACGGAGCCTTCAAAATCCGCTCTCCACCCGCTCCAAAATCGGGGTACTAGCGCAACAAGGGGAATAGGACTTTCCACTCAAACAGTCCAGAAAATCCCAAGCGTGAAACCTGAAAGCAAGCTCCCACACTTAGCCATAGTGGGGAGCGGGACCCGGCAAGTTCCATACTACCGGGACCAACAGAGAAGTAAACTTAGTGCCAGGAGGCAGGTCACGGATCACAAGGCAGCACCACTGGGGACGGGACCCGAACTAAGCTCCCCTCAGTGGCAGCGGTATACAGAACTTTGGTTTATCCAGTTGTCTGTGTCAGCTTAATGGACTGAGTGAGTACGCAAGTGACCCCCTTTGCATCCAACGGCACTCCCCTCTCCCCATCACCGAGTCCCGGGGTATTCCCCCTACTCGTGGAGGGTCACAACACCTGGCCGCCCCATTCCATCATCCCCGGAAACTCCTAACTGCAGAGGTGATACTCCAGATTACCACATACCACTGATACTCCAGATTACCACATACCACGAGTGGCATCACAAACTCTAAGGGCGGCTTTGCACGTTGCGACATTGCACGTGCGATGTCGATGGGGTCAAATCGAAAGTGACGCACATCCGGCGTCGCAGTCGATATCGCAACGTGTAAAACCTTTTTGATACGATGAACGAGCGCAAAAGCGTCGTTATCGTATCATCGCTGCAGCCTCCGACATTTCCATAATGCCGGTGCAGCGACAGGTGCGATGTTGTTCCTCGCTCCTGCGGCAGCACACATAGCTGTGTATGAAGCCGCTGGAGCGAGGAACATCACCTCACCTGCCGCCGGCTGCAATGAGAAGGACGGAGGTGGGCGGGATGTTTACGTCCTGCTCATCTCCGCCCCTCCACTTCAATTGGCCGCCTGCCGTGTGACGTCGTTGTGACGCCGCACAACCCACCCCCTAAGGAAGGAGGCGGGTCGCCGGCCAGAGGGACATCGCACGGCAGGTATGTGCGTGTAAAGCTGCCGTAGCGATAATAATCGCTACGGCAGCTTTCACTAGATATTGCACGTGCGACGGGGGCGGGACTATCGCTGCAGCATCGGTAACACATTGTTACCGATGTCGCAGCGTGCAAAGCCCGCCTAAGGCTATGTGCGCACGTTGCGTACTAGCCCTGCAGAATTTTCTGCAGCGATCTGAAGAGCACATGTGCGCTCCAAATCGCTGCAGAAAATGTCCGTAGAAAAAAAAAAAAAAAGCCGATTCCATGCGCTCTGCCTGCAGCTCCTCCCATAGAAAGAGCAGGAGCTGCCGGCAAAGCGCACGGAAGAAGTGACATGTCACTTCTTGAACGCAGCGCTTCGGGCAGCAGCCGAAGCGCTGCGCTCCAAGACTCCACGTGCGCACGGCCCCTGCACAATCTCCATAGACTGTGCAGGGGACGCAGGACGCATGCAGTTACGCTGCGCTACAAAGCGCAGCGTAACTGCATGAATTACGCACACGTGCGCACATAGCCTAATATAATCCCCCGTAAATACCCCCCTTCATTTGAGTGGCTGCAAGACCCACGGGTTCGGAGACCCCTCAAGCCACCGCGGATCCAGATCCGAAAAGCTCGGCTGCCGGCACGGGGGCGCCACAATATCTTCTGCCATTCATGACCTTCAGGTCATTTGACAAAATCAGACTGGCATCCTGGTGGAGCTGGACCATTCATATTTGTCAGGCTATGGTGGACACCAGCCCCCTGACTTCCATGCTTTCTAATTGATACCAAGCAGCTGATGCTGATATTACATTTTCACAAGGAATACTTCACTGCCATAGACTAGTTGGGATGTTCACATTACCTCATCTGTCCTACACTACCAGGGATGTTGACATTAATATTTATCCAGGATCACCAGGGATATTTCAGTGCCATTGACCACCCCGGGATGCTGGCATTAACCCCATTAATCCCATCTACAGTATCTTAACCCACTAGGATTGCTGGCCTTAAATCTAACATCCCTAAACCACTAGGGATGTTGGCATTACCTCCTTCTTCCCTAGACCATCAGTGATGCTGGCCTTAACCCTATTTATTGTACTATAGGTGCCGGTGTACTGTATATCTATTCACAATAGGTCCCGATAATAACCATTCCCTAGACCACCAGGATTGTCAGTGTTATATCTGTGACGCCCTGGATTAGCCAGGTAGTCACAGATAGCCCCATGCACTACACCCATCCCTAAATAAGGTGTCAGCAGCCAACCTAATAAACCCTGGTTACCTCCCTCTGGGTTTGATGTCCACACTATGGGGGCGGAGCCTGGTGGTTGACCATGCCCCCCAGGAGTTCACATGCCCAGAGGCAGGAAGTTTAGATTAGTTGTGACAGTGGAGAGGAGTAGTTGAGAGTGAAGTAGTGTGGAGGAGCAAATCTGTCTGTGCCCTGGGTAGGATCCCGGGCACTTTGACCAGGAGGCAGACGGTGGTGGCCGTCTGCAGGAGCCGGGAAGACAGTCCTGGTGGAACCGTAGGTAGACGAGACAGGGTAGTGGCCCGCTGGTACCGAAACGGGGAACCAGCTGGAAACCGGAGCACAGTGGGGGTACTCAGACCCTGAAACGCGGTCCCGAATCTACCGGACCCCGTTAATTAACTGATTGAGGTCTGGACTCTAGGTCCTTTCCTACCCAAAGTCCCGAAAGAAGGCAACAGCCCACAGATTCCGGATAACGGCCACCGCCAAGGGCCAAAGATCCACCGGGCCAGCGCCTGTGGGCAACAGGCTCTCCCGACGTACACGAAGCGCGGTTGTCCAAAATCTACAAAAAGGTGCAGGAGAAGACGGACACCGCCAACCGTTTGGGGACCGAAGCGACCGGTTGCGGGCACCGACTATCCACCGTTTGGTTTACCAGAGACTCCCGTGTGTTTGTCCGAGTGAGTACTACTGGGCCCGCGGGCCGCGCACCGACACTGCACCACACCAACTGGGTCCCGGGGCCACCATCTCCTGCCCACGGAGGGGCTAACATCTCAAGCTGCCCCCAACATCTCCCCCGGGGTGCCCAGTAACCGGCAGCGGTGGTGCCTACATTCACCACAACCCGTGGGTGGCGTCACGAACTCTAAATATAATCAAAAAACCCCACTCGACTCGCCAGCCCCCTTTACAGAGCGACGTGACCCCCGGTCCGGAGGCGCTCGAGCCACCGACACACGAGCCCGGATCCGAGCAGCTCGGCTGCGGCCGAGCGCGGGGCGGTACAAATCCAACTTCCTTAGACCACAAGGGACTTTTGCATTAATCCCATCTGCCCTAAACCACCAGGGATGCTGGTATTAACCCTTGACCACCAGGGTTACTGACTCATCTGCTCTAAGCCATCAAGGATATCAATATTAACTGCTTCACTACATTAAACCACCAAAGGATGTTGGCATTGACAGGTTCAATACCTACGCCATCCTGAAAGTACAGATTCCAGCAGGGGGGCTAGCATTAACCCTCGCACTAGTGTAGCCCCTGCATATTATTTAAAATAAAAAAAAAAATCTGTAAATCCATGCCTTTGAAAGGACATCACCTTTTCAGTCCGTCATTATTTTTGGAAAGTGTAGGTGGCAACCATATCACTTAGTTGGCCGTCAACCAATTAACTGTAGGGGTGGTTAAAACCGTAAAGGCAAATATTAATGAGTGAGATGTTTGAGGAATTAGTAGTTGTATTTACTAACGAAGTATGGAGAAAGAAGGAAGACACTACGGGTCAAGAAAGTGCGGGTTGTTTTTTTTTGTTTTTTTTTTAAGTGAGATTATTTTTATTAAAGATTTTATACCTACAAAATTAAGACAAACACCTCATACTTGACACAAAAGGATAACCTTCCGCTCCCCCATATCACATTAGAACCTCCATTACCGTGGGCCTCGCAAGGGTCCATCCCATATATAAAGATCTAGAGAGCATAGGAAGAAAATCAGTCAGTCACTCAATACGAGGCTATATAATAATTAAACCAGAGGACACTCATTAGAAGTATAGGTGTAATTAATGAAGCATGAGAAACAGGTTCTCTAATACATGTACATACAGTACAGACCAAAAGTTTGGACACACCTTCTCATTCAAAGAATTTTCTTTATTTTTATGACTCTGAAAATTGTAGATTCACATTGAAGGCATCAAAACTATGAATTAACACATGTGGAATGAAATACTTAACAAAAAAGTGTGACACAACTGAAAACAAGTCTTATATTCTAGGTTCTTCAAAGTTTTGCTTTGATTACTGCTTTGCACACTCTTGGCATTCTCTTGATGAGTTTCAAGAAGTAGTCACCAGAAATGGTCTTCCAACAGTCTTGAAGGAGTTCCCAGAGATGCTTAGCACTTGTTGGCCCTTTTGCCTTCACTCTGCGGTCCAGCTCACCCCAAACCATCTCGATTTGGTTCAGGTCTGGTGACTGTGGAGGCCAGGTCATCTGGCGTAGCACCCCATCACTCTCCTTCTTTGTCAAATAGCCCTTACACAGCCTGGAAGTGTGTTTGTGGTTATTGCCCTGTTGAAAAATAAATGATGGTCCAACTAAACGCAAACCGGATGGAATAGCATGCCGCTGCAAGATGCTGTGGTAGCCTTGCTGGTTCAATATGCCTTCAATTTTGAATAAATCTCCAACAGTGTCACAAGCAAAGCACCCCCACACCACCATACCTCCTCCTTTATGCTTCACAGTGGGAACCAGGCATGTAGAGTCCATCTGTTCACCTTTTCTGCGTCGCACAAAGACACGGTGGTTGGATCCAAAGATCTCAAATTGGACTCATCAGGCCAAACACAGATTTCCACTGGTCTAATGTCCATTACTTGTGTTCTTCAGCCACCCAAACAAGTCCCTTCTGCTTGTTGCCTGTCTTTAGTGTGATGCCCTAGACTAGCCAGGGGTCACAGGTAACAACACACACACACCCCCATCCCCAGCAGTTCACAGCAGTCATCCCCAGCGAGACCTGATTTCTTCCCTCGGGTTCAGACAGACACACCAGGTGGGCGGAGTCAGGCAGATGGGCACGCCCACCGAGGAGTCTAGCTGGCCTGAGGCAGAAAACAAGTTCAGACAAGTCCAGGCAGAGGAAGAGAGAGGAGGTGTGCAGAGAGGCAGACGCAGACTGGGGCCTAGGTTGGAGCCTAGGGCCCTCATGTAGCCAGTCAGGCAGACGGTAGTGGCCGTCTGCAGGAGCTGGGAAGACAGTCTTGGTGGAACCGTAGGTAGCCGGGACAGGGTGGTGGCCCGTCCGGTACCGAACCGGGGAGCCAGCTGGAAACCGGAGCACAGGAGGAGCGTACAAGAAGCTGCAGGAAAGGACTCACAATACCAACCACAGGAGTCAGAACATTCTTACAGGTGCAGTGAAAGACAGCCACCATCAGCCGTCCGGGGAGAGCACAAAAACACTGCAGCCGGCTGCGGGATCCGTCCATCCAGCCGTTTGGTTTACCAGAGACTCTGTCATTGACTGCCTGAGTGAGTACACCAGTGCCATCCAGCACCGCGCCGCGCTGCCCCTGCAACCCTGCACCCCAGCCATCCAGCCTCCCCGTTACACCACCAGGCCCCGGGATCACCAACCCCTACGCACAGAGGGGCCAACATCCTAGCTGCTCCCTACCATCTCTCCCGGGATCCCCGTCACCAGCAGCGGTGGTGCCATCATCACCACGTCCCGTGGGTGGCGTCACGAGCTCTCCCCCCAAACAAACCATCCCTTCTCACTCACGGGTGAGGAGCGCTGCTTGAGTCCCCGGGTCCGGCCCACCGCTCGAGCCACCGAGCAGCAGCAGCAGAAGCCCCGTACCTGAGCGTGGCGAGCGCGTCCCCTCCGCCCGCGACATTAGCAGTGGTTTCAGCTATTTTACCATGAAGGCCTGCTGCACAAAGTCTCCTCTTAACAGTTGTTCTAGAGATGTGTCTGCTGCTAGAACTCTGTGTGGCATTGTCCTGGTCTCTAATCTGAGCTGCTGTTAACCTACGATTTCTGAGGCTGGTGACTTGGATAAACGTATCCTCCGCAGCAGAGGTGACTCTTGGTCTTCCTTTTCTGGGGCGGTCCTCATGTGAGCCAGTTTCTTTGTAGCGTTTGATTGTTTTTCCCACTGCACTTGGGGACACTTTCAAAGTTTTCCCAATTTTTCAGACTGACTGATCTTCATTTCTTAAAGTAATGATGGCCACTTGTTTTTCTTTACTTAGAATTTGTATTATGGCAAGAAAAAAGAAGCTAACAGTCTATTCAGTAGGACTATCAGCTGTGTATCCACCAGACTTCTGCACAACACAACTAATGATCCCAATCCCATTTATAAGACAAGAAATCCTACTTATTAAACCTGACAGGGCACACCTGTGAAGTGAAAACCATTTCCGGTGACTACCTCTTGAAGCTCATCAAGAGAATGCCAAGAGTGTGCAAAGTAGTAATCAAAGCAGAAGGCGGCTACTTTGAAGAACCTAGAATATAAGACTTATTTTCAGTTGTTTCACTCTTTTTTGTTAAGTATTTCATTCCACATGTGTTAATTCATAGTTTTGATGCCTTCAATGTGAATCTACAATTTTCAGAGTCGTGAAAGTAAAGAAAACTCTTTGAATGAGAAGGTGTGTCCAAACTTTTGGTCTGTACTGTAACTCTAGCCATACCGATCACAAGCGGGTCCTCTTCAGGAGTATCCGATATAATACCCAGCACACAGACCTTTGGATCAGTCTTACTCCATACACCTCTGTTAAAATATCCAAAACATTGTTCCCGTATTGTTCAAGTCTAGTACATTCCCCAAACACATGCATAGGGTGGGCATCAGTTAAATCTTAACGGGGGCAGCACAAGTCACTGCTTACCGCAATTTTGTGTAGGAACGCCGGCGTTTTATATTTCCTGTGTATTAGTGTGAAGCCCAGCAGTCGTCCCAGGGACCCCAATCCACCTTCCGGGACGCCACCGGGTCTTCACTGGTTTAAGGCAACAGGTATGTAGTTTTGTGTGTAACGTGACGCCACTCACGGTTTGTGGTCAGGGTTTTGGATGACCACCGCTGCTGGTTTAACGAGCTTCTTGGGCTGACGGGGTCAGCAGCTGGATGTTGTGGCCTCCCGTGAGTGAGGCAGGCCCCAGGGGCTCAGGTTTGTGGAACAACAGGTTCCAGAATAACTCAGGCAGAGTCCAAAATGTCTTTAACTGCTTTTACTCACGCTTCAGGTGTTTTTGGTGAGGTAACCCGGGCGATGCTTCAATAAACCAGGTGGAACCAGGCGTTCTTTCAGGCTGGACTGAGGGTAACCATTAACTCACCTTCCTATCACTTCTTGGTTCGGATAACCCCTGACTTGTAGTGCCGTGGGGTCTATCCAGGGAGTCGCAACTGCCTTTTCTCCCTCTCTTGCCCATTTGCCGGCAGCGTGGACCAAGTGAGATAGCTTCAGGCTCAATCCCCTTATAGGCCCCTTTGTTGCTGCTGAGGCTCGGACTCTGTATGGTTGGTGTGGGACTTGAAGTTCCCCCCACTGGCAGGTTTAGGAGATCAATAAATGGATGTCCACTCTAGGGACCTGTGCCAGGCACGTGCCTGATCACCAGCAGTCCCCGTACTCGACTGCTCTCTCTGAGTCTTTCTGGCCGACTCGCCGGTAACCGTTCTCCCCTGCTATCTGTCACCACACACGTGCAGGGTCTGACTCGTGTAAGCGCGTGTTTTTCGTCTTAGCTACCACTACGCTCCACTCTCAGACTGGCTCTGCTCCTACTTCATGACAGCCTCTGCACTGTAGCTCCCAGCCCCTCCGCTTCGTCCCATGAAAAGAATTGAATGCTAGTCTCCTATAGAGATTACCCAAGGGTCCCTTCTCATGGTGTGGGAGGCCTGGTTGCTATGTGTTTGTGCGTACACACCTCTTTTCAGCCTTTAGAACTACCTGGAAGTACTGTCCCAGCATGGGTGCAGTACTCAGTGGCGCCTGACCAGGTCAGGGGCGCCACATTAGGAACACCTGAGACAATCTCTGGTCCTCTAATAGGGATAGATTGGGCACTGAATTTAATATAGAATCCCACTGATCATCCAAATGTGGTCCCACGTTCTCATCCCACGTCCTCCTCCCACCTTGTCTTGGTAGTAAGGGGAATTTATCATGGAACGCATTAAGTAATTTTCTATATATGGAGGAGATAAGTCCTCTCAAAACCAACCCCCCCCCCTCAACTGTGTCAAGGGATTTGGATCCATACTGAGGTTTCTAGTTTTTATTTGAGCTGCATACGTGTGCTGAAGCTGTAGGACTCTGAAGAAAGGTTTATTGGGGATGTGAAATTCAGTGCACTGTTGCTCAAATTGTTACCTTATGCTAAGGAACAATAGGGCTACACCATGTATTCCTGAAGTCGTAGCTACACGAGAATTACATAGTAAACCGTTGTAACCACATCGCCACCTTGTGCTTGTAAATGACATTGAAAGATACCAAGACTGATATCTTATTGTCACGAGGCAGTACGGATGGTGCAGGGCTTCTAGGCTGACCCTACCTCTGGGGACCCTGTGCTGTTGTGACACCCTGGAAAAAACAGGTAGTCATAGATGACTGTACCCCCACCAAGGGTACAGGAATCGCCTCCTCCTTGGGATTTAACATCACATCCCACACACAGGAACACCAGCCACAAAGCCTAGTTGCCCCCTCCATGACAACCAGGACATACCAGTGGGCGGGACCAGGCAGATGGGAACGCCCACCTAGGGGCGGGAACAAGTTAGAGTGGTTTTTGAGTTTTCAATCAGTCAGTCAGTCAATGGAGTTGAGGAGTAGAGAGTGGGAGCCTGTCGGTGCAGTCTGACAGTGAGTGGAGCTGAGTGGTCAGGGGTCGGAGCCCTTGGACCACGGGAGAACCAACTAAGTGGCAGACGGCAGGGTCGGGCCACAGGCGACGGAGATCCGGTCGTGGGAGACCCGAAGTGGACCGGGGCAGGGTTGTAGCCCTCCCGGTAGCGACAGTGGGAATATGGTCCGGAGGTCGTGCACAGGCGGGTTACCTGGACTCTAGGATGAGGCAAGCTTCAAGCCCCTTGTTAATTGACCAGCGGGACAAGGTTCCAGGCCTTGTTTCCAGAGAGAAGCCCGGAGAGCAAAACAGCAGCCCAACGCGGGGGATAGGATGTCCGCCAGAACCCACTAAAATCCCAAGGGTCAGATTTTGCGGGCATGGCTCCCTCTGTACACAAAACCACAGGGGAGCGGATTTCTCCCGTTCCAAGCGGGTTAAATCAACACAAAGCAAGACACAAGTGCAGGAGGAAGGGTGCCTACCTTGCTAACCCGTGTGCGGGACCAGCTCACCTCTCCAACGGCAACCAGCATCCGGCCTTGGATTACAGTATAGACTCTGTGTGGATTATTCCTAATCGTGAGTACACCAGTGTCATCCGGTCCAACCTGCCGACGGTGCCCCAGCACTGCTCCCCACCTACACCTGGGCCCCGGGACTACACCTCCCCTACCCGTGGAGGGGATACCATCTTGCTGCCCCACACCATCGGCCCAGGCACTGGCACCAGAGGCAGCGCCAGTGCCACCATCTCATCACCGCAACCCACGGGTGGCGTCACAGACAAAAACTATCTCCCCTGTAAATACCCCCTTTCACTGTTGCGAGGACGGGTGGTTGCACGAGCCCCGGGTCCGGTCACCACTCGAGCCCCAGACACAATCCCGGATCCGAGCGCCCCGAGCAGCCCCTCTGCCGTGGAGTGGCACCGTCCGCGACACTGTCCCTCATCCCCACGGTAGTTAGGGTCGAGCCTCCAACGTAGCCCTGTCTGCTTTCATGGCCCTAATGACTATGTTCCCACCTCACCCACCACGGGAACAGATGAGGACGTAGACTCCCAACAAACACCCCACCAACAATATACCAATAATAGGGGCAAAACACATACAGACACCAAAAAACACTGAAACAACTATGGGGAAGAATACAGAGGTTAACTGGAACTAACAGGGAATAAGGTAAGTAACTTCACCTAGGATAACTCCCATACAACCCAACGCAAGGGAAGAAACAGCAGCAGCAAACGAACGCGTCCATCCACTTCCAGGCCATGCTAAAGAATGAGGAAAAATTAAGTGGCACCCCCTGCTGAAGGAAGAGGGTTTATATACAGGCTGGAAGTTGACATCAGCGGAAACACATGAACTGCATAAGCGTTAACCCCACGAGTGCCTAAAGGAAAAAACACACTTAGACCCGCAACACACATCCATTTTTTTGTACGTGTGCGGTACGTATTTGCACGTACCGGAGACACGTACACACGGAGACCCATGTTAATCAATGGTAGATGGCACACGCACCTAAAATCACACGGAACGTGTGTCCGTGTCGTAAGTACGTGTGTGCGCTTTTCTACACGGACGACATGTCCGTTTTTTGCCGGCAGCACGCAGGCACGGACCCGCTTTAGTCTATGGGTCCGTGCCTGCACGGACCGCACATGGAGAATGTCCGTGTTCAGCACGTATCGTCCGTGACCATTTTTCATCACAAAATTTGAAACACTTATCAGGTCAATTGAAAGCAAACAACACCAGGATCTCATGATGAATGATTAAAATCGTTAATTATGTAAGAATGCGGGCCTTTAAAAACGGACGGCACACGGACTGCACACGTACGTATTGTATGTCAATACGGACATTCCACACGCACACACAGCTCGCATACGCCATCACACGGATGCCATACATACCGGAGAAACGCCCCAAAAAAACGGAACATGGACCCGAAAAATGGACCGTGTCACACGGACGTTTTTTTTGCGGAAGTGTGTTTTAGGCCTTAATAATACACACAGAAGGCAAAACAACAATTTCCCTGAGCCCGTCACAAGTCACCCAGTACGGATTGGGATAACGTGACACGTATATTCCTCAAAAATGTATCAGTAAAAATGTCAGATCGCCACCAAAAGACAACCCTTCACACACTGTGTTGATGGAAAAGTAAGAAAATAGTTGCACAAAAGAAAATGTTGTTTGCCGTAAATTGTACTGACCTGAAGAATCATGTGACCAGAACACAGACCGCCATAAAAAAAAACCAAAACACAAAAATCGATGATGGAATTCTATTCTGTTTTTTCCACACTTTTTTCTGTAAAGTGACTGTCATTAAAAACTACCACTTGCCCCTTGTACCACTTTGTGGCTGTAAAAAAAACAAAAAAAGTTATGGGTTCTAGAAGAATGAGAGGAAAAAATGAAAAGCGCACAAACATTGGCAAAATTCCACCAAGCCATCATGTCCGATCATTACGCCGTTTTATTTGTATTGGTACTAATAGGGTCCTAAAAGTAATCAAAAATGTAATCTTTAGATTAACCCATGCCTCTTATTTTCCCTGCCAGGTTAGCGCTTATGGATTCATGACGCCAAACTATGAGAAATATTCAGACCACTACTTTGACCTTACCTACAACTCGGTCGTCTTCTACGCCAACCACAATTTCCTCGAGGAGATGATTCTGTGGCAGAAGCTGCACAAAGCCGGGGTGATAAAGCTGTACATGAGGGACTGAGGCGGGAGGCATCGTACTCAGTCATGTGGCAAACTGGCAATGGGTACGGAGCCGCTACCCTCCCTGGTGGGATAGTTCATTGGTGGAACTAACCCGTGTAATGGACTGTATTAGAACGTGCCTTTAAAGGTTAGGCTGGACCATCGGTGAGGATCAAACTGCAGCTACCAACACAGTGAAGGTCTTCTTTTTTATTTTATTTTTTTATTTATTTTCTTAATTAAAAAAAAACTTGAAAAAGCACTCTCCATAAATTAGAAGGTCAATAAGTTCCTGTCCTGATCAAAAATAGCATTATGCAGCACAAGTCCTTTAATCCGGAAAGGATCAGATTCCATTTTACAATCATCACCCTTTAATATTACCAAAGGTTGACGATAAACGTTTCCAATAATCCAGAAAGCTTTAGGTACATCTGCAATATCACGTGAACTCGGAGGAGAAAACCGTGCAGATAAAGCAAAGGAGGGCTTTCTTGATTAGAGATCAGATGATCGCCACAGGTCTGAACCCTCAGGTTTCTTCTGCAGTGGCCACTACTGGAGCAATGAGGTATTACAAGGTGGCTGTATTTTTTTTTCCAGTGGCTGTTTGGTAATGAGGGAGTTCCCTCATTACCAGATATATAAGCAAAATGAGCAACCCCTTTAAGGTCCTTCACCCTTAGCGAGGTATATAAAACTCACTTCATATGGCCGTCCAAGAATCCGGAGGCCTCGTTAATGACGGATTCAGTGAATTTTACCATCATTTAGAAGAAACCGGTGGAAAAATTCTGAAGGAACTAAAATAGTAGCCATGTTACCTGTCATTAACACTTCCCCACCCCCTCCCCCCCACAATAAAAAAAAAACAGATACACAGTAAGATTAGGGTGAATGAAATTAGTGGGTGACTCATGGACTAGAATGGATTTTTTGATTTTAGGAGAAGTGCCCAAGTGTTATTACCACGTCTGATGAATTGTTCTGTCCGTTCAATGTGTTAATAAATTAATAATTTATTTATTTTGTTGGGATAATTGTGAGAATAATAAGACTGTATTTTTTAAGATTTAAATAAATTTTAATGTTTTTTAAGAAACGAGCTTGTGTGATTGAATAGGTTTCAAAAATTGTCTCCACTGTTTTAGAGAAGACGTAAAAGGTTATCTACTTATAGCTGGGGGCTACGGTGGCTTTGTGCCAAAGCTTAGTATAAGTTGCAAAGTTACGTGAATCTCCAGAAATTCGATTTGGGTAGATAAGCTCAACTCTGGGACGAAAACTGAATCTGGCAGTAAGAGGTTTATAAAACAAAAAAAAAATCCTTTTAGGCTCTGTTCCCACAATGAGCTTTTGATGTTGCAGAATTTCTGCACTTATTATTATATAAATTAGGTTACTTTTGTTTTATCCTTGCGTTATTTTGACAGGTGGTTTTATTGCATTTTTGACGCTGTAGTTTGTCTTTTTATGGTGTTGTGCTTTAAATAAAGCTGCTTTGTGTTTGATACGAGGGGCTGCTGATAAGTCTTTGGCTTTACCCAGAAAGAAACGATATAGGATGATGAAACTTTACATTTATTCCACATACTCTCCACTGATGTCAACACACTTCTTACATCGGTATTCTAAGTTCTGTAAGCCTAGCAAAAAGAAGGATTTCGGTTGTGCCTCAAACTAGGCATCTGCAGCAGCCATGGCATCAGAAATGGTGTGAAATTTGGTACCCTTGAGGTGTTTCTTCCGGTTTATAACAGATGATAGTCGTAGAGAGCTAGATCTGGTGAATAAGGTGGGTGGTCAGCCAGCTAGAAGCCCAGCTCTGAAAGTTTTGCTGTGCTCTTGTGATGCCCTGGCAAAACCAGGTAGTCACAGATGACTGTACCCCCCATCAAGGGTGCAGGAATCGCTTCCTCCTTGGGATTTCACACACACACCCCCACATGGTGCATATGAGCAGCCGCCCCCCCCAGTTAGGAGCTGAAAAGAGCAGCAGGGGAGAAGTTCAGTCAGTCGGAGGAGAGAAGCAGAGCAGTCAGGAGTGTGTCTTCTGGGATGCAGAGAAAGTTGCAGAGCGGTCAGGGGTTGGAGCCCCTGGACTGTGGGAACAGGTCAGGCACTAGGAGGGGACCCAAAGTGGACCGGGGCAGGGTACTGGCCCGCCGGCATCGGGAACCCGGAATAGTGCAGGGAACTGGACTTCCCCCGTTCCAACCAGAGCAGCTAAGCAGACTACAAGGTGCAGTGCAAAAAAAGAGGGCTCCTGCTCATTGCACCGTGTGTGGGACCAGCACACCCCTCCAAAAGGCTCCCGGTCACCGGCAAGTTGGTTTACAAAGGACTCTGTGTTTCCTGACCACACACATCCAACACCAAGACAACCGAACTGTGAGTTTCCTGCTCCCTGCAATCCCTGCCACCACCACAACTCCCAATTGGGCCCTGGGACTACACCTCCCCTACCCGTGGAGGGGATTCCACCTTGCTGCCCCACGCCACCAGTCCCGGGCATGATCCCCAGAGGCAGTGGCGGTGCCACCATCTCATCAACGCAACCCACGGGTGACGTCACGGACAATCTCCCTTACCTAATCCCCTTTTTGCTGTGGAGCCTGGGATCACAGACCGGGTCACGCTACTGTGATACCTCTAGCAGAGCAACCCCATTGGCCTGGTTCTGAGTACCCCCTTGTGACGACATGGACACCCAATGCCTCTCATGGGTTAAAGTTTCTTAACATTCAACCAGACGTATTGTTCTCCTGTATGGTAACTCATGTTTGCTTAACTATTGTTTGGGACCAGACCCTTCCGAGCATTCATTGTAATGTAGTTGTGTATTGCTAATCTAATGTAAATTACCTTAGTAGCCATTGTCGAGTCTGTGACTTGCAGACTCCATGTAGACATCGTCAGTCTTTCTGTAGACATCATTTGGATGAACATTGTCCATGCAGCTTGAGATTCATCCAATGGGAGAGGCGATCTTGTCCAACCAATCGATGAGGACGCAGTGTATCCCAAGTGGAAGGCTGTGGCTATAAAAGGGATTTCTTTAAGCCACCAGGTTGTTGATGGATGCTGATGGATCCAGTCTAAGCTCTTAGAAGCTGACTAGAGGATCAGGATATCTTATGGCTTCAATCTAGGGACTCCGGTTCCGGTTGGAGACCATATCCACAGCCTAGGGATTTCGACTCTGGCTGCCAGGATTGTATCATCATACCAGGACTACCTAAGGAGGACACTCAGGTTGGGACAGTTCAGTCACCTGTTACAGACTTTGCAGACCTCAGCCAGCTTCCTAAATCTGGCGTTCTTCCAGTCACGGTGGGTGCCCGCCGAAAGCGGGGTGCTGCTGGATTGGAGTAAGTAGCCCTGGAACCTGTGATGCATGGACATTCTAAATCCCTGGTGAGCCAGCGGAAGGGTGAGACTCTGTTGCCTATTACATTTGTGTTTTGCTGGTTATGTGTTATGTGCCGTTAATTGTTTGGGGATCCAATAAAGTCTAAGTATTGTGGTTCCCTCACCCTGTGTTGTCTGAGTAATGTTACGCCCACGGTTAAGGAGGCCGGCGTTCAGTTGTGATGAGCCCTGAGCCACGCTGTCTTTCTAAAGGCAGCGGGTTTTAGTGGATGAGAGCACCCACTGAGTCCCGTGTCCCCACACCCCTATCCCTGGGCGACACATTCTCTTGTGTAGTGTGACCGGAGGCGTTGTCTTGCAGGAACAAGATTCCTTTGGACAGTTTCCACACAATTTGGCCTTCAGAGTTACCTTTAATTGGTCCAAAAGTTCAATGTTAGGGCTCGTGCACACGTTGTGTACTGACATGCATTTACGCTGCGTATTGCACTGCAGCGTAAATGCATGTGTCCTGCGTCCCCAGCACAATCTATGTAGATTGTGCATGAGACGTGCGCACATTGCTTTTTTGAACGCAGCGATTTGGATGCTAAAACTTTGACCCAAATCAGTGTGTTCATAAAAGCAGCTTGTCAATTATTCCGTGCGTTCTGGATGCAGCTCCCACTCTGTCTATAGTGGGGGCAGCATCCATAGCGCCTGAAAACAGCTTTTTTAAACAAAAATACTGCATCCATTATGCAGTGTTTTTGCAGCGACTTGAAGCGCACATGTGACGCCCTGGACTAGCCAGGAAGTCACAGGTAGGCCCTTACACAAACACCTCCCCCTCTTAATAAGGTGACAGCAGCAAACCTACAAAACCCTTGTCACCTCTCTCAGTGTTCAATGGTCACACCAGGGGGGGCAGGCTGTTGGCCACGCCCACCTAGGAGTCCGGAGAGCCTGAGACCGGACACAGTAGTTGAGTTTGACAGTTGAGAAGTGGAGTTGAGTCTGTGGAGAGTCAAGTTCAAGTGCAGCAGGCCTGAGGTGTCAGGTCTGCAGTGTTAACACTGACCGGCGCCGGGGTCGTAGCCCTGATACCGTGGCAAGGAGGCAGACGGTGGTGGCCGCCTGCAGGAGCTGGGATTACAGCCGGTGGAACCGTAAGGGACCGGGACCGGGTAGTGCCCCGCCGGTACCGAACCGGGGAACCGATTGGAAACCGGAGCACCAGGAGGGGTACTCAGACCCAGTATGAGGCCCAGAAACAACTGGACAGAGTCGAATCCACTGATTGAGGACTGGACTTTAGGCCCTTTCCCACCTAGGACCCGACTGAAGACAACAGCCCAACGATAGGAGTAGAAAGCCACCGCCCAGGCATCAAGACCCCGCGGGCCAGCGTCTGCGGGCAAACGGGCTCTACCGGCACGCATCAGGCTGGGGAGCGGACTACCGTTGATCAGGCATAGGAGTCATCATTTCTACAAAAGTGAGGTGCAGGAGAAAGGCGGAAACCACCAACCTGAAAAGGGGGAAAAGCACAGCCGGCTGCGGGCACCGTCCACCATCTTGTTTGGTTTACCAGAGACTCCAGCGTGTTTGTAATAGTGAGCACAACAGTGCTTTCGGGCCGTGCACCGCGCCGCACCAACACGCCAGCACGCATCCATTCCCCCGCCTCAGCACCTTCCTTGGGCCCCCGGGACCATCATCCCCCTACCCATGGAGGGGTCAACACCAAGCTGCGCAACACCGTCCCCGGGAGCCTAGTCAACGGCAGCGGTGGTGTCAATCCATTCACCACAACCCGTGGGTGGCGTCACGAACTTAATCCCCAAACAACCTCGGCCCCGGCCGTGGACCTCTCCACCGAACACCACCCCTCACGTAGCACCAGCAACTCCCTTTCAGAGCGACGTGACCCCGGGTCCGTGAGGAGCTCGAGCCACTCACCGACGAGTACGGATCCGAGCGGCTCGGGAGCCGGCCAAGCCCCAGGGCGGTACATACATTGTGCTGTCAAATCGCTGCAGAATATTCTGCAGTTACATGCGCATGAGCCCTAACACCTTGAATAAATGGTGTATCCCTTTTGAAGGTAATCCACTAGAAGCACACCCTCCTTATCCCAGAACACAGACGCCATCACCTTAGTGGCTGATTTTTACACCCTGAACTTCTTTGGATGAGGATAGCCACTGAGCCTCCACTTTTGACTGTGCCTTGTTTTCATTGTTATACAAATAAATCCAGGTCTCATCCATAGTGACCAGTCGATCCAGGAAGTTCTTATCAGACAAATAGACCGGGACGTTTTCACTCGCATGCTTCTCTGATCTGTTGTCAAACATTTGGGGACCCACTTTGCAGATCCTTTCTCATGTCTAAATGTTCATGGATAATGACACAAACACATTCACGGGAAATCCCCATGATGTCTGCTATTGCTTTAGCTGAAATTCGATGATTCTCCAGTATGAGGTTGTGCACAGCATCGACGATCTCTGGAACAACAACCACTCTCGGTCGTCCAGGACGTTCCTCATCATTGGTGCTGAAGTGGCCCGTTTTAAATTTGGTAGGCCAGTTCTTAGCTGTGGAATATGAAGACTATTGATCCCCCAATGTCTGCGACATATCACCATGAATATCCTTCGCGGACTTTCCTTACAGAAACAAGAATTTTATCACTACTCTGCTCTCAGTTGCTGTGAATATCGCATTAGACACCGCCATTTTGTTTTCCCGCGTGCGTAGAACACTGCTGCCATAAGCAACAAACACAAAATTTTGAAAACATATATTAGACACATAAGACTTTCATGTGAAGTAACATTTGTTACCATAGAAACAAAAAAAGATCACAAACGACTTATCAGCAGTCCCTCGTACTTCCTGGTATTTGGCTTTGCCAAAGTTTTATTGATATACTTAAGTGCGGATTATTTGCATTTTTGATTTGTTTCTGCCACGGAAACGCACTAAAATTGCATGTGCATTTTTTTACCTGCTGATTAGTCATATATAATTCAAGTTTATGGGGAAAATCTGCACGGCGGTCACATTGCCGCAAATATGCGATATGCATGCTCCCAGCAAAAACCCGACTACACAATTTTTGATGCACTCAATGTAATGTGTATTGCGCAAGGCCAGAAATCATCAAGTCAAATTCTGTCTGAGAGTATATAAATCGCATACTCGTGGCAATGTGACCGCCGTTCCCAGGTTTTGACACTGGAGAATCCTGACAGTGCACTCTGATGTAAGGATTCACAAGTCTGCAGTCACAGAGTGACACAGAATGACTTCAGACTTGTGGATTTAGGCCAGACAACCTGTAACCTGCAGACAGGGGTGGACGGGCCCAGGGGGCAAGTGCCCCAGGCCGCTCTCCCAGCTGCTGTACAGGGCCGGCCGCCTGCTGCATAATGTCATTATAACATACATGGCTTGCATTCAGTGAACCGTGCACGGCCAAGTCTCCTGCACTGTGATGCGGCTGGGCCAGCACACTGACACATTTAGGCTATGTGCGCACGCTGCATATTTGTGGTGACCACAAAGATGCATGTTTTTTGGCCCCCAAAAAAAAAAAACACACCCGCTGCAAAAACGCATCCATAAAATGCATGCTTTTTGCCACATTTTCACCGCAACTTTGCGCAATGCATTTTGTAAGTCAAATCTATTGATAGAAAGAATAGATAGAAAGAACATATAGTATAGATAGAAATAAAGAATATACAGTGCTGGCCAAAAGTATTGGCACCCCTGCAATTCTGTCAGATCATACTCAGTTTCTTCCTGAAAATGATTGCAATCACAAATTCTTTGGTGTTATTATCTTCATTTATTTTGCTTGCAATGAAAAAACACAAAAGAGAATGAAGCAAAAATCAAATCATTGATCATTTCACACAAAACTCAAAAATGGGCCTGACAACAGTATTGGCACCCTTAGCCTAATACTTGGTTGCACAACCTTTAGCCAAAATAACTGCGAACAACCGCTTCCGGTAACCATCAATGAGTTTCTTATAATGCTCTGCTGGAATTTTAGACCATTCTTCTTTGGCAAACTGCTCCAGGTCCCTGAGATTTGAAGGGTGCCTTCTCCAAACTGCCATTTTGAGTTCTCTCCACAGGTATTCTATGGGATTCAGGTCTGGACTCCTTGCTGGCCACTTTAGTAGTCTCCAGTGCTTTCTATCAAACCATTTTCTAGTGCTTTTGAAATGTGTGTTGGGTCATTGTCCTGCTGGAAGACCCATGACCTCTGAGGAAGACCCAGCTTTCTCACACTGGGCCCTACATTATGTTGCAAAATTTGTTGGTAGTCTTCAGACTTCATAATGCCATGCACACGGTCAGTGCTGTAATGGGGGAGACAAGAAAGGCGCAATAGGGTTTTACCCGGTTTACAGAGTGAAAGAGGATAAAAACAGTGCACTCACCTGGCCGGGTTGTGCCAGTCACAACCTCTTTGTTAGCATGGATGAGCGCTTGGGTGGTTCTGCAGCGGCCCCGTTATAGAGCAGATTTTGAATATGAAGGACTGGAGAAAACGGGTTTATTGCCGCGCTAAAAACCACGAGCATGTATAAGTCAAATTCTTCTCTTTATTTAGATCATTCCTACGCGTTTCCGAGGCTCATCTGCCTCCTTCCTCAGGGAAAAAGAATCTCTCTTTCTTTTTCCCTGAGGAAGGAGGCAGATGAGCCTCGGAAACGCGTAGGAATGATCTAAATAAAGAGAAGAATTTGACTTATACATGCTCGTGGTTTTTAGCGCGGCAATAAACCCGTTTTCTCCAGTCCTTCATATTCAAAATATGCACACGGTCAAGCAGTCCAGTGCCAGAGGCAGCAAAGCAACCCCAAAACATCAGGGAACCTCCGCCATGTTTGACTGTAGGGACTGTGTTCTTTTCTTTGAATGGCTCTTTTTTTTTTCCTGTAAACTCTATGTTGATGGATTTTGCCAAAAAAGCTCTAGTTTTGTCTCATCTGACCAGAGAACATTCTTCCAAAACGTTTTAGGCTTTATCAGGTAAGTTTTGGCAAACTCCAGCCTGGCATTTTTATGTCTCGGGGTAAGAAGTGGGGTCTTCCTAGGTATCTTACCATACAGTTCCTTTTCATTCAGACGCCGACAGATAGTACGGGTTGACACTGTTGTACCCTCGGACTGCAGGGCAGCTTGAACTTGTTTGGATGTTAGTCGTTGTTCTTTATCCACCATCCGCACACTCTTGCATTGAAATCTCTAGTCAATTTTTCTTTTCCTTCCACATCTAGGGAGGTTAGCCACAGTGCCATGGGCATTAAACTTCTTGATGACACTGCGCACCGTAGACACAGGAACTTTCAGGTCTTTGGAGATGGACTTGTAGCCTTGAGATTGCTCATGCTTCCTCACAATTTGGATTCTCAAGTCCTCAGACAGTTCTTTGTTCTTCTTTCTTTTCTCCATGCTCAATGTGGTACATACAAGGACACAGAACAGAGGTTGAGTCAACTTTAATCCATGTCAACTGGCTGCAAGTGTGATTTAGTTTTTGCCAACAGCTGTTAGGTGCCACAGGTAAGTTACAGGTGCTGTTAATTACACAAATTAGAGAAGCATCACATGATTTTTCAAACAGGGCCAATACTTTTGTCCACCCCCTTTTTTATGTTTGGTGTAGAATTATATCCAATTTGGCTTTATGACAATTTTTTTTTTTCATTGAAGACAAATTAAATGAAGATAATAATACCAAAGAATTTGTGATTGCAATCATTTTCAAGAAGAAACTGAGTATTATCTGACAAAATTGCAGGGGTGCCAATATTTTTGGCCAGCACTGTATAGAATAAGTAATGATTAAGAACAGATAGAATAGATAGAAAGAAATAACAGAATAGCTCGATAAATAGAGCGACAGCAAGCTTATCCAGCCTTTTTTTTATTATTATTTTTTTGGAAAAAAATGATGTGGGGTCCCCCCAGTTTTTCATATCCAGCACAGAAACAGCAGCAGCTGCAGGCTGCAACCCTCAGCTGTGTGCTGTACCTTGGCTGGTTATGAAAAATAGAGGGGATCCCACAGTTTTGTTTGGTTTTTTTGGTTTGGGTTTTTTTTGTTGTTTGTTTTTTTTAAATGGTTTGATTTATTTAAAAAAAAAAAAAAAGACATATGGTCGCCCCCATTTATCTTAAACCAGCCAAGGTACAGCAGACAACTGGGGGATAATATTATTAGGGTGGGAAGGGCCATGGTTATTTGGCCATTTCCAGCCTAACAGTAGCAGCCACAGCTGCCCCAGAAGTGGCGCATCCATTGGATGAGCCAATTCTGGTGCTGGAGCCGGCTCTTCCCATTGCCCTGGTGTGGTGGCAATCAGGGTAATAAGGAATTAATATTAGCCCACAGCAGCCACTAAGCCCTAGCTTAGTAATGGCAGGCGTCTAAAAGACACCCCCATCAGTAATCTGTAAGTAAAAGTAAATAAACATAAACACCCAAAAAATCCTTTATTTGAAATAAAAAACAAAAAAGCCGCCCTCTTTCACCAATTTATTAACCCCCAAAACACCCTGCAGGTCCGATGTAATCCATACAAGGTCCCACGATGCTTCCAGCACTGCAACATTTGAAGCTCGCAGCGAGCGTCATAGAACATGACTGCCCACTGTGAGCTCCACGCAGCGACTGAAGTGAGCTGCATGATCAGCACCTACATCTGAAGATCACAGCAAGCGCCATAGAACATGACTGCCCGCTGTAAGCTCCACGAAGCAATTGAAGTTGCTCAGGTGATTTGTGGTCAAAGGTGGAGGACTCCAGCTGTTGCCATGAATAACCTGAGTGACATCAATGCTGATCGAGGCTTAGTCGCTGCCTGAACCTCACAGCGGGCAGTCATGTTCTATGACGCTCACTTTGAGCTTCTGATATAGCAGTGGTGGAAGCATCGTGGGATTACAAATGAATTACATTGGGCCTGCAGGGGTGTTTTGGGGATTAATAAAGAGGTGAAAGAGGGTGGCTTTTTTTGTCTTTTATTTCAAATAAAGGATTTTTTTGGTGTTTGTGTTTATTTTCTTTTACTTGGAGATTAGTGATGGGGGTGTCTCATAGGCACCTGCCATTACTAATCGAATACTTAGCGGCTGCTGTGGGTTGCCATTAACTCCTTATTTCCCCGATTGCCACCGCACCAGGGCAATCGGGAAGAGCTGGGTAAAGTGCCGGGACTGTCGCATCTAATGGATTCGGGAATATTTGGCTGCTGCAGACTGATATTTTTAGGCTGGACCTCTCCAGCCTGAAAATACCAGCCTCCAGCTGCCGGGCTTTATCTGTGCAGGGTATCACAATATGGGGGATCCTATGCCAATTTATTTATTTATTTAGTTTACTGTACGATATAGACCCGCCCACCGGCGTCTGTGATTGGAAGCCTCAGACACACTGTCACTCAGTGTGGGGGCTCGTCTGACTGCAACCAATCACAGACGCTGGTGGTTGGAGAAAGCAGTGAATAATTATGAGCCTAATGAGTGGACCGAGAAGAGAATGAGAGGCCGTGGGAGCAATGTGATAGCCGCCCTGGTGACTCGGCAAGTGTGAAGTGCTTGCTCCTACTCCTTTGCGCCAGATACTGGTCCCCAGATACTAGGGATCAATCTTTCGCAGATCCCGAGTAGGCAGGGATTGATCTGCCAGTACTCCGAAATACAGGTATAAAACGCAAAAATAACTGACATGCTGCATCTTTGTGGTGACCACAAATATGCAGCCAAAACAAAACTGCAACGTGCGCACACCAAAACGGAAATCTCATAGACTTTGTTGGGGAAGGAAATGCATGCAGTTTTGGGAACAAAACTGAACCCAAAAAATGCGGCAAAAATGCAGTGTGCGCACAAGGCCTTAAAACCTTTTTCTACATGGATGTTGTGCCATAGGGCTTTTTTAGTGTTTTTTTCTAGCGTTTTTCCTTGCTTTTTTTAATCAATAGAAGCCAGGAAAAATCATCCCAGCAAAGTCTATGAGAATCATGGCTTGCTGTACCCACGTTGGTTTTTCCTTGCTTTATTTGTTGCTGAAAAAAAGAAGCAACATGTCAATTGTTTCTGCGTTTTTTCCAGCTTTTTATCCCAATTGACTTTAATTGAGTCTGTGAAAAACGCAGGAAAAAACCCACGTTGCTTTTTTGTGCATTTTTATGTGCTCTTTGACGTAACTGGGATTCCCTGTAGTAGAGATGAGCGATCATGATCGACAAAGATCGGAAAATGTTAAAATTGTACAATCTTTGGCCGAATCTGGCCGATCATTTACTGTAAAAGATCTTGTCAAGAATCAGTTAATGATCGGATGCCAAAAAGCATCCTTTCCCTGCCCATCACAGCCATGTCAAGTTTTGACAAGGCTGTGATTGGCCACTATTAAAAAAAAAAGGAAGCAAAAGGGTTAAAGCAGTACATACCAAGCTCCTACTGCTGCAGCATTACTTCTGGGTTCGACAATTATCTCTAATGAATATTCACTTCTTTTCCCGCCCACTGGCATATCTGATTGGCTGCAGTCAGATTCCGCCCCTAGACAGTGTCTGTGATTGGTTGGAATCACAGGCACTGTCTGCAGGTCTATATCATGGTATAAAATAAATAAATAAAACAATTGATGTAGGATTCCCCCTGTATTGATACCAGCAGAGATAAAGCCACAACTACAGGCTGCAGCCCCAAGCCGTGTGCTTATCTTAACTGTGTATCAAAATAAAAGGAACCACATGCGTTTTTTTAAATTATTTAAACAAATAATTCAAAACAACAATGTGCGGTCTCCCCCAATTTGGATACCCAGAAATGATAATGTGACGCCCTGGCCTATCAGGTCGTCACAGGGTATTGTGCAATCTGCCCTTCAGTGCAATATCCACCTCCTCCTTGGTTACAGTTTCCTAACCAAAGGTGTTGCCAAAACCAGCTAATCAAAATTCTAGGAACACTCTGAACCACACCCACCAGACACACCAGTGTACGGCCTGAGTGGAATAGGGTCGCCCACGTGGGGGGTTGGTTAAGGGGAGGTCCGGAGTGTCAGGAGTCAGTCAGAGAAAGGAGGAGTGTAGTGTTGGAAGTGAAGGAGAGAGGAGGTCAGGAGCTGGGCTCCTTGGAGTTACTAGGTAGCTGACGTTGGTCTGGGCCTGGTAGGAGCTGGACCCCTGGTCGGAGGGGATCGTGACAAGGGGCACGGCATTGTCGTGGAGGACAGTTGGCGGCCTTGTACCATCAACGGGCTGGGACCAGGGCACGACGGAGTACGTGGACCCTAAGTCAGGGAGTAACTTCAGGCAACCTGACAATTTACCGGACGAGAACGGAGCTTTCAAGATCCGCTCTCCGGCCACTCCAAAATCGGGGTACTAGCGCAACGAGGGGGATAGAACTTTCCATACATACGGTCCAGGAAATCCCAAGCGTGAACCCTGGGAGCAAGCTCCCTCAGTTAGCCACACTGGGGAGCGGGGCCCGACTAGTTTCAAGCTACAGGGGCCAACTAGGAAGAAAACAAGGTGCCAAGGGAAAGGTCACAGATCAACAGGCAACACCAGCGGAAACGAGACCCAAACGTGGTCTGCTCAGCAGCAGCAGTGTCCAGAATTTTGGTTTACTAACTTGTCGGTGTCAGCGTTATTGGACTGAGTGAGTACACAAGTGACCCTTACTTCCCCAACGGCACATCCCTGTCACAATCACCGAGTCCTGGGGCCTTCCCCCCCCTACCCTGGCTGCCCACTCCATCGCCACCGGGTACTCCCCAGCTGCAGCGGTGGTACTTCACCTTACCACACACCACGGGTGGCATCACGAACTGTAAATACACCGTCCCCTGTAAATATCCCCTTAATTGGAGTTGCTGCACAACCCCCGGGTCCGGACGCCCCTCGAGCCACCGCGGATCCAGATCCGAGCAGCCTGGCTGCTAATGCGGGGGCGGCACACCTCCAAATTCCTGGCGTCACGAACAGGATACGAGCAGGACCCACTTACCTGGGTGACATGCTCCTTGAAGACCGAAATCTGCGAGTCAAGATCCCGTTCCCGCCAAATTCCGCCATCTTTTCGTGCCAAAAATGCCATCTTCCCCACGAAAGCGCGTGAAGCAGAAGCCCCGCCCTTCGCCCTGCGTGTGAGGCCGGGACCGGAAGTTCCCAGAGGGCCACAGCATCAAGAGGAGTGCTGAGTAAAAATCGAGGGGGCATGACGGAATGTAACCACAGCGGAAGAGAAGCTGGGACTCCAGGACCTTGCCATAACGTTCCTGGACAGCGCAGAGGCAAGATGGCGGAGCGGAGCTGGTCACCGGAACGTGCTGTTCCCGGGACTGCGACCTGGATCAAAGAAGAGACGGAGCAGCTGTGCAGGAGAATGTGGACGCAGCTCCTGTTTATACTGGACCATTGGAGGGAAGAGGTGAGGAGCCTGGCGATGGCGGTGCGAGCCTGTGAGATTGAGATCCCACGTGAAGAGAGGGCAAGCGGTTACCCAGTCCCTGTTGATTACCCTAATCCGGCCAATGCGGTGATCCAGACTGCCCCCGCTCCCGGTGAGCACTCCACCGCCACCAACCCCATCCTCGGCGGACGCCGAGCTGCCTGCTCCCACTATGGCAGCGGAACCTTCAGACCCTGTATGTGAAGAGGCAGCTGCAGAACCCCCGGTTCCATCCCTCAACCCGGTCACAACAGCGGTTACCCCGAGACCGGCCAGACGAGACCCGGCCGCATAACCGTGCCCGTCCTTAGAGGAAACCCCGGCAGCGGAACAGACGTTATATCTACACAATGTAGCAGAGGTGGAGCCTGAAGAGCTGCCGGTTCCACCGCCGCGCGGCATCCCAATGGCTGTTGGGGCCACAGAAGAACAGCTAAAACCTATGCCAGCAAGGGAGCTTAGGCCGAACGCTGACAACCCCTACTGGGAACGACACCAGCGAAAGCTACAACAGGAGATGATGACACAGAACCAGCGACGACAGGAGATTGCTGCCCGCACTAACCAAGAGAAGTTGAAAGAGTGGGGCTGGTATGCCCTAGAGGTAGAGCGGCATGTTTTGTGTGATGGCAAAGTCATGCCAGCCTCTGCAGCTGGGCGTCCGCGATGATGGTAGTGGTACCAGGCTGTTTAAGAAGTTAAAAATGTTAGGTATCTGTGTTTCGTTGTTAGAAAATAAGTGTCTAATCAACCGGGTCTAAATGAAAAGAGTGAAAATTATCTGATTTCCGAGAAGATTTGTTATAGTGTGTACCCCTACATGGACTGCGTCAAGTATATATAGTAAAAATGGACCACGGTCACAGGACTGGTTGTGACCAACACGAACTTGTGTTATTGTAAATAGTTGCACCTCCTGTGCCCACCAGAGTCGTCTATCACAACACCAGGGGACCTTAATCTGGTCAAGGACCCACAAGAGGTTTGCAGGGGGTCAGGTTGTTTGGGTGGTGGGTTAATGGGATCCAGGACATTGGGACTGGACTGTTGCAGGAAGAGGCTGCAACGTAGCAGGTTGAGCCTCCGCTACTACTGAAACCAGTAGCGTTCCAACGTTGGAGAGATGAACTCATAAAGTTTCCCGTAACGTTTAAGTACCAAGCCTCCTTATTATGGGATGAACCTGTGTAAATAAAAATGTTTTCTATATTTTACAGTTGAAAATAAAAAAAATAAACCTCTGCTGTCCTGTAGCTCGGGGACGAGCTACGTTTAACCAAGGGGGAATGTGACGCCCTGGTCTATCAGGTCGTCACAGGGTATTGTGCAATCTGCCCTTCTGTGCAATATCCATCTCCTCCTTGGTTACGGGTGTGAAGACACGGGGGTCAGTGGGTGCTCTCGTCCGATGGCCCGGCCGTCTTTAGAAAGACAGCATGGCCCGGGGCTCATCCCAACTGAACGCCCGACCTCCTTAACCCTACTCAGACAACACAGGGTAAGGGAATCACAATATTAAGACTTTATTGGATCCCCAAACCATTAACGGCATATGACACATAACCAGCAAAACCACAAAATGTAATCAGCAACAGTTTCTCACCCTTCCGCTGGCTCACCAGAGAATAGAATGTCCATGCCTCAGAGCTTCCAGGGCTACTTACTCCAATCCAGCAGCACCCCGCTTTCGACGGGCACTCACCGAGAATGGAATAACACCAGATTTAGGAAGCTGGCTGAGGTCTACAAAGTCTGTAGTTAGGTGACCAAATTGTCCCAACCTGGGTTTCTTACTTAAGTAGTCTGTGGTATGATGATATCATATAATCCTGGCAGCCACAGTTGAAATTCCTAGACTGCGGTTAAGGTCTCCAATCGGAATCGGAGGCCCTAGATTGAAGCCATGTAGCCAAGTGATCCTCTAGTCGGAGCCAAAGTCCCTAGACCGAGTCCACAAGGCATCCTGGTTCTGATCCCCTAGCCGGCTCCTAAGAGCTTAGACTGGATCATGCAACATCCATCAACCCCTGGTGACTCCAAGAAGTCCCTTTTTATAGCCTGAGCATTCCCTTAGGATATACTGTGCCCTTATCAGATTGGTTGTAAAAGGTTGCTTCTCTCATTGGATGAATTTCAAGCCGCATGGATAATGTTCATTTAAATGATGTGGACAGAAAGACTGAGGATATTTACATGTGTGACTCCCTGGCCTATCAGGTCGTCACAAGATATTGTGGAATCTGCCCTTCTGCACAGTATCCAACTCCTCCTTGGTTACGGGTCCCTGACCTTTGGTGTTGCCAAGAACAAGCTAATCAAAATCCTAGAAACACTCTGCACCACACCCACCAGACACACCAGTGTCTAGCCTGAAGGGAATAAGGTTGCCCACTTGGGGGGGTTGGTGAAGGGGAGGTCAGGAGTGTTAGGAGCGAAACAGTTGTGAAGTGATTCTCGATAGGAGAGGTCAGGAACTGGGCTCCTTGTTACTACTAGGTGGCAGACGTTGGACTGGGCCTGGTAGGAGCTGGACCCCGGTCGCAGGGGATCGTGACAAGGGGCACGGACTGTCGAGTAGGACAGCCGGCGGCCTTGTGCTATCACCGGGCAGGGGCCAGGGCACGACGGGGTACGTGGACCCTAGGCCAGGAAGTAGCTTCAGGCGTCGTGGTAATTTACGCGACGAGGGCGGAGCCTTCAAGATCTGTTCTCCAACCGCTCCAAAATTGGGGGGGAACTAGCGCAACGAGGGGGATAGGACTTTCCCATTACATAGTCCAGAAAATCCCAAGCGTGAACCCTGAGAGCAAGCTCACCCAGTTAGCCACACTGGTAAGCGGGACCCAATTAGTTTTATGCTAAAGGGACCAATTATAAGGAAGGTGCCAAGGTAAAGGTCACAGACTAACAGGCAACACCAACGGGCATGGGATCCAGGCATGCTCCCTCCAAGCGTCAGCGGTGTCCAGAACTTTGGTTTACCTCAGTTGTCGGTGTCAGCGTGATTGGACTGCGTGAGTACATAAGTGACCCTTACTATCCCAACGGCATCTCCCCGTCACCATCACCGATTTCCGGGGCATCCCCCCTACCCATGGATGGGTTTAACAACTGGCTGCCCACACCATCGCCAACGGGTCCTCCCAATCTTAGCGGTGGTACTCCATCTTACCACGCACTACGGGTGGCGTCGCAAACTTTCCACACCATCCCCTATAAATATTCCCCCTTTATTCCGAGTGGCCGCGCGACCCCGACCCTCGGGTCTGGAGACCCCTCGAGCCACCGCGGATCCGGATCCGAGCAGCCTGGCTGCTGATGCGGGGATGGCACATACTGGAAACTTTGACGTCACGAACAGGATCTGAGCAGGACCCACTTACCTGGGTGACGTGCGCCTTAGAACCGAAAACTGCGTGTGAAGAGTCCCTTTCACGCCAATTCCGCCATTTTCCGCCATCTTTTCGCATCAAAACGCCATCTTCCCCGTGAAAGCGCGCGAAGCAGAAGCCCCGCCCTTCATCCTGTGTGTGAGGCCAGAACCGTAAGTTCCCAGAGGGCCACAGCGTACAAAGGAGTGCTGAGTGAAAACCGGGGGGGTGCGTGCCGGAATGTAACAGCGGAAGAGAAGCAGGGACGCCAGGACTCTGCCATAACGTTCCTGGACGACGCAGAGGCAAGATGGCGGAGCGGGACTGGTCACCGGAACATGGTGTTCCCGGGACCGCGACTTGGATTGAGAAAGAGACGGAGCAGCTGTGCAGGAGAATCCGGACGCAGTTCCTGTTTATCTTGAACCACTGGAGGGAAGAGATGAGGAGCCTGGCGATGGCGGTGCAAGCCCGTGAGACCGAGATCCCACGTGAAGAGAGGGTAAGCGGTTACCCAGTCCCTACTGATTACCCAAATCCAGCCACAGTGGCTGAGGGATCCGGACCACCCCCGCTCACGGTGAGCACTCCACCGTCACCTACCCCGTCCTCGGTGGACGCCGAGCTGCCCATGCCAATCCCGGCAGTGGAACCTTCGGTGCCTTTAAGTAAAGCTCCAGCTACAGAAACTGTTGTGGACAAGATTATGAACTATTAAGGGGTACTTTGCACACTACGACATCGCAGCTGCGATGTCGGTGGGGTCAAATCGAAAGTGACGCACATCCGGCGTCGCTGTCGATATCATAGTGTGTAAAGCGTTTTGGATACGAATAATGAGCGCAAAAGCGTTGTAATCGTATCATCGGTGTAGTGTCTGACATTTTCATAATTGCGCAGCCGTGACGGTACGATGTTGTTCCTCGTTCCCCTGCGACAGCACACATCGCTGTGTGAGAAGCCGCAGGAGCGAGGAACATCAGCTTACCTGCGTCACCGCGGCTCACGCCGGCTATGCGGAAGGACGGAAGTGGGCGGGGTGTTTACATCCCGCTCATCTCCGCCCCTCCGCTTCTATTGGCCGCCTGCCGTGTGACGTCGCTGTGACGCCGCACGACCCGCCCCCTTAGGAAGGAGGCGGGTTGCCAGCCAGAGCAACGTCACAGGGCAGGTGAGTGAATGTGAAGCTGCCGTAGCGATAATGTTCGCTACGGCAGCGATCACAAGATATCGCTGCTGCGACGGGGGTGGGTACTATCGCGCTCGGCATCGCAAGCATCGGCTTGCGATGTCATAGTGTGCAAAGTACCCCTAAAAGTTATATGAAGATATCCAAAAAACAGGATTTAAGATGGTGTTTGAACTCTGTACCACACCTATATCTGCATTCAGACATAAGACTCATCAGTCTGGACTTTCATGTGACATGTGAATCATGCTGACATAGCTTAATATAAATGACGAAATGCATTGTACATTACAGTATACTGTATATCACAGAATAAGCTCTATGATAGTTTACCCAATAGGAGACGTGTTACGTATTCTTGGCTCCTAGCCAACTAGTTCCCTTTAAATGTATGAACTTCTGTAATTAAAAGTAGTCATATCTTCTATGCAGATCCGTGTCATTTCTCTGAACTGTATGGAAGAATAGTATGCATGCTACTAACAAATGACTCATGATTTGGATGCAGACGGGGTTAAGGTAGATGCACAATTAGATTGCATCACGGTAAATGTATGGCCTGCCTTAACAAAACCACGGTGCTGTCCCTCATCCCGGTCATGACAGCGGTCATCCGGACCCCGGCCAGACCAGACCCAGCCACATCACCGCGCCGGTCCTCAGAGGCGGAGCACCCGGACCCTGCAACACCGGCTGCAGAGCAGTCGGTTCTTCAGTCTGCCAAGGCGGAAGTGGAGCCTAAAGATCTCCCAGTTCCACTGCCGCGCGGCATCCCGATGGCTGTTGGGGCCGCAAGAGTCCATGTAAAGCCAGAGCCAGCTAGGGAGCCGAGGCCAGACGCTGACGCCCCCTACTTGGAATGACACCAGCGAAAGCTGACACCAGAGATGACGACACAGAACCAGCGACGACGGGAGATTGCTACTCACACTAACCAAGAGAAGTGGAAAGAGTGGGGCTGGTATGCCCTGGAGCTAGAGCGGCATGTTTTGAGTAATGGCAAAGTCATGCCGGCCTCTGCTGCCGGGCGGCCGCGATGATGGTAGTGGTACCAGTAGTTTAGAAAGTGTTGAAAAATGTTGAAGTACCAGTAGTTTAACAATGCCATAGAAATGTTAGGTATTGGTGCTTTCGTTTATTGTTTTTCACAGTTTGTTATTTTTCATATAGAGATGTTATTAAATGAGTGCCTAATTAACCAGTTTTAATGAACAGAGTGAAAATAACCAGATTTGCTAGTGTGCTATTCCTAATTGTTTTAGTTAAAACTGTTATTTAATGTTTTTCATGCTTGTCTCTGCTGCCATCTACTGGTCAGACCTTTTGGCTCCTCTGTTTCTTTTGTCCAGCCCATGGGAGTGTCTGCTGACCCTCTTGCCTCACTTCCTGGCATATTCAGTTCCAGCCAGAGATTGTGAGAATTAACATCCCTTAATGGAGCTGCTAGAAGCAAAGTCTTCTGACCTTAGTGACTCCAGAAACAAGCATCACAAGAGAACCACAATGCCAGGTACTTGGACTACTGTACTCTGCATGTCCTAACCTTTGGAGAAAATAAACCACCATTGTTTCATCTCAGCATGTGCATGTTTAACTCTGGAGTGCTCTGGTCATGTCTGCCTCACCTATAGGAAAACGAAGGTAAGATTCTCACACCATTCCATAACTACGCACCTTCAATCGCCTTTAAGTGGGGACAGAACAGTCAGAAGACTGCTTAACAGCCCAAAGTCAAAACTTCCTTGAGAGCCCAATCAGTCAGAAGACTGCTTAACAGCTCAATACCCCGGCTACAGATCCCTAAGAGCACTGTAACTTCCCGTGTAATCTGCCTAGCAACAAGCCTTGTGCACTAGTCTGCCTGCAACAGTGCATGCCTGGACAAGCCTAAGGGGAAGCTCTCCCATCTGCCACGTCCTGTATCACCTCTGCATGAATTGTAAAAGGACAGTTTATGCACCTGCTGTTTCCCTCTTGCCATACCCCTTCTATAGACTTGCAGTACATTATACCTCAGTACTGCACATTGCTGGACTGCGAACCCCAAGTTTTGCTAAAGACACCTTGGGAATTTCATCAGGGAGTCCTTGCAGAGCTGCACAACAATCTTCGAACCCCTATTCAAAAGTCGAGTTTCTTAAAGAGACAGTAAACCTTAAATCAAAATGGTCGAAAAAGACCTCGGACAGTTCCTCAATGCTGAAACAGAGCAAATACAATCTGATACTGTCCATTATGAAGCCCAGGAGGCAGATCCCACGCTTCTAGCAGACCAAGTTGTCCGACCGAAGCGCTCTTCCAAACCCACGATAAAGGCCACTGAAAACTATCACACTATGAAAGATGAGCTATGTGAACACCTGGAAGAACAGTGGGAACGAGTCACCTATTACATGTCAAGATTTGAATCCTCATCAGGTGATGCCGCATGCTTACTAGCCGCTCTGGAACGGCTGAACACACCTCATGAAACATACAAGAGACTGTCAACAAGGTACATTACCTTTCTAAAAGACTCTAAAATTGATGAAGCTTTTTCAGACCTGAGCAAGGCAGAAGAGGTGGACAAGGAAAGAGATGCCAAGGTGCAAGATGCCTTAGAAAAGGCCGAACACCGGATCTCTCACCAGCAAGAAACTAGATCACACCGATCAACCTCATCTAGACGTTCCTCTCGGTCATCCGGGTCATCATCCTCAAGAAGCTCAGCCCTGAGCAACAGGATACTAGAAGCCCGCATTAGAGCACAGGAATCCAAGGTGAGACGTTCCTTCACAGAAAGAGAAGTAGAGGAAGAAGCCAAAAGGGCAGAAGCCAAAAGGGCAGAAGCAGAAGCCCTTGCAAAAGCAGAAGCCGCGACTTCCGGTTCCGGTCCTGGCCGCGGTGGAGGCATAAAGGAGAAGCTCCTGCCCCCCCCGAGAAAAGCAGTCAGATAGCAGCCCCCCCGCATCGGAGTCCGGGACGGGAGGGACCCAGCCTGAAAGCGGAGATCTGCAGCTATGGACAGATACCTGTTGAGGAGCGCCAGCGGCGGTGAAGGGCCCGGGAGAGGCGGCGACGCTGCGGACATGAGGGGAATGGAGGAGAGGAACATGGCGCCGATGAGCAGGCTGGGGGCGGAGCCAGAGGTGCGGGGAAGAGACGCGATGGAGCCGGGTAGGAGCGAGGGATTAGCAGAGGACACGGCTGCAGAGGCAGAGGAATGCGGAGCTGGAGACAGGTGGCTGCAGGGGTCGGAGGAGGGCAGCTCGCAGTGGGAGGATGAGGGGGAGGTGGGGGGAGAGACTGGAGAGGAGGACGCTGGCGTTATGGAGGGGAGCTATGGAGGAACAGGAGGGCTGGAGGAAAACGAACCCCAGCGAAGTAGAGGGCCCAGAGGGAGACAGCCGCAATACAGGAGGAGATCAACCTCAGGCACCCCCTGTAAAGGAGGAAAAAAAAAACAACAGCAGGATCCAATGACATCTCAATTTTACAAGACATCTGAGGGAGGCAGAGACTCAATGCAAATAAGAAGATCTAAGAAAGCAGCTCCATCTGCTGACCAAAACAAGCAAGTGCAAGAGTTCCATATGGATTACAAAAAACTGGCAGTAGAAGTAGCATCTCACTTGTCCAAAGACATAAAAATAGCTATTGAGGTAGCCGTACAAACTTCACTAGCCGCCATGCAGAAGCAATTGGCTGATCACTCAAAGAGACTCACAGAAGCAGAGCAAAGAATCTCTAATTCTGAGGAGGCAATCCTGACCATGCAAGAACAGATAGCAACTCTTGTAAAATCTAATGATTACCTGAGAGACAAGGCAGAGGACCTAGAAAACAGATCGAGACGAAACAATCTTCGCATTGTGGGGCTGCCAGAATCGGTAACACTGGGACAGCTGGACAATATTTGTGAGGCGGAACTACCACAGGCGCTGGGCATAAAGGCGAAATTTAGAGTGGAGAGAGCCCACAGAGTGGGACCATTGAGGCAGCAAGAGGCGAAGGAGGGAGAAGGGCAAAATTCAAGCAATAAACCGCCCACAAGAGCCAGACAGGTGATAGTCAAATACCTTGACTACAAGCACAAAGAGGAAATTCTGAAAGCCTTTAGAGAACGAAAGCGACCTTTACAATACCAAGGAAATAGACTGCTGATCTTTGGGGATTATTCCGTTGATGTGTCCAAACGGAGGAAGGACTTCAGTAAACTGTGCACATTTCTGTACAATAAAAGAATAAAATGCCAACTACTCTACCCGGCAGTGCTGAAGGTCAGGAACTCCAATGGTTCGTTCTCATACTATAAAGACCATAAGGAGGCGGAAAATATTCTCATGTCAGAGCATAAAGGGAAACGGACGGAGGGGCAGGAGAGGAGATCCAGTGGAGGAGAAAGCTTCAGAAAAGGTTCCCCAACGGGTTCGAGAGGAGAGGGTGGACAACGAGGAAGGCAAACACAACCTGAGGCCAGTGGAGAGGGGAGATGCAGTCCAGCCCAGCAGTTTAGCCCAGGGATGGGACCCAGGGAGCAGCGTTCTTGAAAGACACCAAGACACAAGATGACTCTTGAACTGATCTCTACTGGCCCTTATCGATCTACCCCCCTGAGTGAGGAAGGTGGCCGAGCCGAGGGGGACGAGCCAGCGTGAAGGGGACGGAGGGGAGACTGAACAAGTCACCTACTCTCCCCCCCCCTCCTCCCCCTTTTTTTTTTTTTTTTTTTTTTTTTTTCTTTTCCTTTTTTTTTTTTTTTCTTTTCTCTTTCCTTCTTCTCCTCTCCCCCTCTCTTCTTCCTCTCCCTCTCTCTTTTCTTCCCTACCTCCTCCCTTCTCTCCCCTAATTTGTCTCTGGTGTGTTCTCCCTTCTTTTCTCTTTCTCCCTTCCCCTCTTTTCCCCCCTCGGTGCTTCCCCCCTCTCTCTCTCTATGCCCTCCCCGGTTCTACCTCTCTTACCTTTTTTCCAATACTACTCCTCGCTTCTTTCTTCTCTTCTCCTCTGCGCTGTTTCTTCCCCTCTCGTTTGGCTATGATATCCTTTATCTATTTCTATGCTGGGCTCTTTTATCTCTTTGTCTCTGCTCCGTTGTTCTTCTCTCTTTGTGGATTGCTTTGCAGGTCCAAATACAGTGGGCACGAATGGGTCGGCAGGAAGGTCCCACGAAACTAGGACTAACCCAGTAGATGAACTCTCTTTAAGGTCCTACCACTTATAACATAATGTTTTAATCTCTGTATATTACTTCAGATCGTTATGTTTTACGCGGGGGATAGAGCTCTGAATCTGTCTATTGGGGGGGGACTAGGGAGACTCAAATTTTGGCCAGGAAAAAGGGAAGCCACTAGCATGGCAAAAAGTGCCGAAAGTCCCACCAAAGGGACAACTTGTTATACTGTTGTAGGATTTATACTTTGCATATGTTGTTTAAGAGTTTACACACAAGTTGGGGAAAAGAAATGCCATTCTGGGGAAACCACGTGTGAAGGATATAATGATAGTCGTGTCTCTCCTACAGCTGGGGACCTGGGGGGTGGTATTGATAAGAGCAAATTACCCAGACAAACATGGTGCAACTAACGACATGGAATGTTAAGGGCCTAAGATCACCTAACAAACGAGCAATGGTACTAAGACACTTGAAAAGATTAAAAACAGACATTGCTCTATTACAAGAAACTCACTTGGGGAAGGAAGATTTCTTTCGCATGAAAAAATACTGGGTGGGCTCAGTATATGGGGCAGCGGCGCAAGGAAGGAAGGCGGGCACAATGATTTTGATAAACAAGCAACTTAGACATGAAATAGTGGCTCAGGAAGAGGATGACCAGGGAAGATGGCAGCACATAATAATTAATAGCCCAGCGGGGACACTCAGCATATATAATATTTATGGCCCAAACTCGAAGCAGAATCAGTTTCACGACACCATAAAAGCCATAATTCTCTTGGACAAGGAGCCTAACATCATAGTGGCGGGGGACTTCAATGTAGTGCCAGACTCGGTGGAGGATAGAAGCAAGGGAGAGGGGGAGCCAGGATCCGGGGATAAGGGAACAAATCACAGAGATGTATCACTGGAGGATGTAGGCCTAAAAGACATCTGGAGACTAACTCACCCGCACGATAGAGAGTATACGCACTTCTCTCACCCGCACAACAGTTGGTCTCGCATAGACCAGATCTGGTTATCTATGGAACTTGCGAATGGTGTGCAAAGCTGTATGATTGAGAATATGGTAATCTCAGACCACAGCCCGGTGAGAGTGGACCTTAGAGAAAAATTCAAAAGGGGATCAGATATTATTTGGAGATTCCCGACGTTTCTCCTTAGACAGGACAATTTTCGCAGGATAATAAAAGAATGGTGGGAGGAGTTCTCAGAGGATAACAAGGATCACAGGGTGACCCCGATTTTGTTCTGGGAAACTGCAAAGGCGGTCTTGAGAGGACGCTTGATGGGGTATGCTGCCATGGTCAAACGGAAGACGAATGCGAATTACAACTTGCACAGTGAGGCAGTACGTCTAGCGTATACTAATTATCTGTCAGACAGGTCTAGCAGGGCAAGGGAGAGGTGGCTGGCAACCAAGAGAGATTTTGACGAGTGGGCAAAAAAAAAGGAGCAACTATCTTGGTCACATAAAGAGGCAGATCTTCATAGATTTGGTAACAAGGCGGGGAGGATGTTGGCAAATCTAGCAAGAGGCAACAGAAAAATGACAGTAATCTCTTCATTGAAAACGAAGGATGGGGGGATGACTTCGGATCCTAAAGAAATTAACAAGGTGCTGGGTGAATATTATAGAAAGTTGTACGGGCCAGGACAGAATGACATGACTGACGAATCGGAGTGGCTACGACAAGCCCAACTACCTAGCTTAACGGAGGAGGAAAGGGAGGCCCTAAATACAAACATCACGGAGGAGGAGGTCTCAAGAACAATTGGGGAACTTAGCACTAACAAGGCGCCAGGGCCCGATGGTTTTAATAGTGAATTTTATAAAGCCCTCAAGGACCAGATTTCGCCGGATTTAACCTCAGTCTTTAATGCGATACTGGGAGGAGCAGAAATCCCTAAAAATGCAAATATAGCGTACATTAAATTAATTCCTAAGGGAACCAAGGACCTGGACGACCCCTCGAGTTATAGACCCATTTCGCTCATCAACCAGGACTTAAAAATAATGTCTAAAATCATGGCTGACAGATTGGCCACAGTCTTACCTAGATTAATTTCAGAACACCAGGTAGGGTTTATAAAAGGAAGAAATGCAGTGACCAATATTAGAAAGACGATTTTAGTGGTTGATGCGGTTAGACTGGGGCGTACAGAGGGAAAGGCAAGCCCTGCTTTAGTCACGCTTGATGCTGAGAAAGCGTTCGACAATGTTAACTGGAACTGGTTGGACAAGGTGATGGAGGCCGCAGGGATAGTGGGTAGGATGAGACTTTACATTAACAATTTGTATGCCAACTCGGGAGCAAGGATCCACACACCGGGATTTTTGTCTGACGTGTTCCCCCTGATGAAAGGGACGAGACAGGGATGCCCGCTATCCCCCCTACTTTTTAACCTTGCAATAGAACCCCTATCAAGAGTGCTGCAGGGTCACAATAGTTTTAAAGGGATCAAAATAAGGGGAAAAGAGATGAAGTTAGCGCTGTTCGCCGATGACGTGATTTTGTATATGGGGGACCCTGTTGCGGACCTACCCTGGACACTTGATATGATTGGAAAATTTGGTGCCTTTTCAGGCTTTAAGTTAAACAAAAAAAAATGCGAGCTCTTATTCCTGAGCGGAGGCAAAGGACCAACTGTGGGAAACCCAAGTGAGGGTCATGTGAATGGGATCCCTATAGCGCACTCATCAGTAAAGTACCTGGGAGTACATATAGGGAGGACGACGGAATTAATTTATAAATTGAATTATGGTCCATTGATTAGAAAAATCATTAACCAGTTGAGGGGCTGGAAGGGGCTGCCCCTGCCACTATTGGCACGATGTCACCTCATAAAAATGATGAGCTTCCCTAGGCTGTTGTACCCCTTTCAGACGATCCCGCTATTGATAACACTGAAAGACGTCAACAGACTTAATTCAGCGTATGCAGACTTTGTTTGGAGGGGAAGGAAACCCAGAATAAAGCTGCGCACGCTGATGAAGTCAGTGGAGGAGGGTGGGATAAATTTCCCGGATGTCAGAGGGTATAACATTGTATGCATTATGAGACATGTGATTGACTGGCTGAGAGGAACGAGCAGGCACTCAGATTATGGAACGGAACTCAAGTATGCAGAACCATGGGACCTGACGTCCATTTTACACTCCCCAATGTCTAAGGTTGAAGGTCATATAAGGAACTCGGTTATATTTCGAGACACCATGTTGGCCTGGAGATTGGTTAGACGGAAATTGGGACTCTCCTGGAAGGTATCAAAATACCTAAATCCTTGGGCGTCACCAAACTTTCCCCAGGGGAGAGAGAATAAATTATTCCTCAAATGGAAAGAGAGAGGCATTAGGAGTCTGATAGATGTCATGAATGTGGAAGAGAGAAGATGGATGACAGGTCGGGAGGTGCTTGATAAGTACAATCTCAATGGCCTCCACATTATGCAGTACGAACAATTGAAACATGGAGTACTGAAAGAGCTTGGTGAGATTGGAAGGGAATTGAACAAGAGCATGATTGATGAGCTCATGGGATGTAGCATAACAAATGTAAATGTTTCCCGAATATACCAAACATTTAGAGGTGTGCTAATATCCAGGGAAGATAGTCGAACACTTCTAGCATGGAAAAAACAACTGAAAGGACAGGAAGTAGTGGAGGTCATACTGAAAGGATGGGTTCAGATGAGGAAACAAGTCACTAACGAGAGCTGGAGGGACACCCAATTTAGGATATTACACAGGGCGGTTTTGGGCTTCAACATACCGGGCAGAGTGGCACGGTGTCCTAAGTGCCACAAAGAAAAAACAGACATGCTGCACGGTTTGTGGGAATGCAGATCAATAAAGAGGTTCTGGAACCAAGTCAGAGCGTTAGTTCAAACAACATGGAAAATTTCTTGCAAACTAGAACTAATGGTGTGGATCTTCCACTTTTTGGAGGGTGGAATTAGAGGGGGATTGAACGCTCAGGACAAAAAAACATTTGTAATAATACATGACATAGCCATGATAGCTAAAAGATGCATACTAAGGCACTGGATACAGGAGGAGGCCCCAGCCATAGGGGAAGTCATCAGTGAACTGCACAACCTTTTGAGGCTGGAGAAATTAGAAGCAGAAAGGGACAAGGATAATTTGACAACCAAGTTTTTTAGGAGGTGGAAAGCTTTTATAGAAGTTCATTACAAACAGGAGGACATAAGCCATTTAGTGGCACCCTTCAGGCATACGGAGTGGTACCTCATAAATGAAATCCAGAATAGTCTGGGAAAGCTGAGGACTAATTAGCAGGGACCCAGGTGAGGGACAAAGGCGAGACAATATGACGTCATCAAGACATGACATTGGCACTAGAACTATTAGAGAATGGCACAGGGGTTCAGGGGTTTGTTTCATTTATGTTTTGTTTGGATTTTTTAACTCTGATTCATTATTTGTCAATGCAATCTGAAGCGGGATTGGAGATAGAGAGGGGATTCTACCCCTTCCAATGATACTTATCGACAGCTGCAATCTTGTCTTTTGTAAATCATACTACTTTTGATACGATATTGAAATAAGTTTGTAAAATCAATAAAAATTGTTTTGAAAAAAAAAAAAAGCAGAAGCCGCTAAGGCAGAAGCCAAAAGGGCAGAAGCGGAGGCTCCGATAAAGATTCTTCGGTCACAGATGGAAGAGGAAGTTGCGCTAGCTAAAGTGAGACTGCTCGAGCAAGCATTGTTCCAAGGTCCTGATCCAGCTCACTCACCACCACTGGAAGCAGACAATCCAGTTGATCGCACAAGAGACTATGTACTGAATCAGTTACCTGTAGCAACCCCGGTTTGCAGTACCGTCCAAGCCGACAACACCGAAACCTCCAACTTACCTCCACCAGTGCCAGTACCACCTAAAGCACCCGAGCAAATTAATAACAGTCACCAAGAGGTGCCCTCTCAAACACAGTCACGACGGCAAGATGGCAACCAAGTGTCTCCTGACCCACTTCCACAGCTCAAGCAGCGGTCATCAGAATCTACAGAGGCTAAACCACAGCTCAACCCTGCAGCAACGTCATTCTACCCGGGAACATCTCATCCATTCACGCCAGGCAGCCCATATGCCCCAGGGGCATCACGAGTCGTCGTGGCAACAAGTGGTGAGAAATCAGATATGTCTGAGTTAGTAAGGTTCATGGTGAGCAGAGAGCTAATCAACACTAGTCTCACGAAATTTGATGATCGTGCAGAGAGCTACAGGGCCTGGAAAGCAACTTTCAAGGCAGCCATCACCAATCTCAACTTAACTGCAGAACAGGAGCTCGACCTCCTGATCAAGTGGTTGGGCCCAGGCTCTACAAACCGTATCAAGAGCCTTAGAATCGTCTATGTGGGACAAGCAGAAGCAGGTCTCGCTGCTGCATGGCAAAGACTGGAACGCACCTTGGGCAGCGCAGAAGCAATAGAGAAAGCCCTATTCAAGAGACTGCAGGACATCCCAAAGATCAACCTTAAAGAAGTCCGCAAGCTTCAAGACCTAAGTGATCTGCTCATGGAGCTGGAGCTCGCCAAAAGAGATCCTCGTCTGTCTGGGCTGTGCTACCTGGATACAGCCCATGGAGTGAACCCAATCGTGGTGAAGCTGCCATACAGTCTGCAGGAGAAATGGGCAACGTCAGTCTCAAGGTACAAAAGAGTGCATGACATCACCTTTCCCCCATTTATTCACTTCTGCAAGTTCATCGACGAGCAGGCCCAGATGAGGAACGACCCCAGCCTCGACTTCCTAGAGTTCAACACTTCGGCAGCTGCAACAACATCATCATCAAGGTATGAAGGTGCCATACACAAACGCAGAGACATTAAGAACACTGTGAGTGTTGGGAAGACTGAGCTACCATCACCTGCAGCACCCACAGATAAACAGTACACCATCTCATTACGAGATAAGTCTTTCAATAGAGAATGTCCCATCCATAAAAAACCACACTCACTGGACAAGTGCAGAGGGTTTAGATCCAAAACCCTACAGGAGCGCAAGAAAGTCCTCACAGAGCTTGGGATCTGTTTCAAATGTTGCGCATCACTTGAGCACATGGCCAAGGACTGTAAATCCATCGTCAAGTGTGAGGAGTGTCATAGCAAAAAACACGTTTCAGCCATGCACCCAAACCAGCTAGCTAGAGACGCAAAGGCGCCAGTCACCACTGCTCCCACTCCAAGTCATGGCGGGGAGTCCAAGAATCAGACTGACACCACCACAGCCATCTCCTGCTCATGCTCAGAGGTATGTGGAGAGGCCAAATGCAGAAATGCAGAAATGTTGTGCCCGAATATGCCTCATCAAGCCATCCCGAGGGACATCCAGAAAAGGCAATGAAGGTGTATGCCATCATAGACGACCAAAGCAACCGGTCCCTGGCAGGAACCAAATTCTTTGAAGCCTTCGGAATTAATGGACCATCAGAACCCTACACTTTGAACACCTGCTCGGGTCGCATAGAGACTAGCGGCAGAAGAGCCCAGGGATTCATTGCTTCTCCTATCAATGGGAAGACTGAAATACCTCCACCAACGCTCGTTGAATGTGACCAAATACCCAGCCACAGGAATGAAATTCCTACCCCAGAAGCTGCATTTCATCAACCACATCTAAGACACCTCGCTAGTGTTATCCCACCTCTGGACAATAACGCAGAGATTCTACTCCTGCTCGACAGAGACAATCTAAGGGTACACAAGGTGCGACGGCAGTGTATTCGGCCTGACTATGCACCATACGCCCAGAGACTGGACTTGGGATGGGTAGTCATAGGAAATGTGTGCGTTGATCGATCAGAAATTGATTCCTTCAAGACTTACGTGCATGGAGATGGGCGCACAACCAGCCTAAAGCCATGTCCTCATCACTATGGAGTGAAAGAGAAGTCTCCAGACACAATACAGCTACCTGACATCACTTCTTCCCTGCATATCGACAACTTAGGAAGATCAGTCTTTCTCACAACCAAGGACGACGATAAAGTAGCCTTGTCAGTAGAAGACAGAGAGTTCATCGGAATAATGGACTGTGAGTTTTCTAAAGACAAAACCAACCATTGGGTCTCTCCATTACCCTTCCGATCTACCAGGGTAAGACACCCAAACAACCGAGCTCAAGCTCAGACCAGATTTAAATCTCTTCAGCGTTCTATGAACAGCAAACCTGAAATGAGAGAACATATTGTTGCCTTTATGGACAAAATATTCTGCAACAACCACGCAGAACCTGCTCCATTCTTGAAGAAGAACGAAGAGTGCTGGTATCTGCCTTCATTCGGTGTATACTACCCACGAAAACCAAATCAAATCAGGGTTGTCTTCGACTCCAGCGCCAAACATGAAGGCGTATCCCTTAACGATGTTCTCCTCACAGGTCCTAACCTAACAAACAACTTTGTAGACGTATTGCTGAGGTTCAGAAAAGAGCTTGTCACCATCACTGCCGATATTGAACAGATGTTCCACGGTTTCCTAGTCAGAGAGGACCACCGGAACTTCCTCAGATTTCTGTGGTACAAGGACAATGACACCAATAAAGAGATGGTGGAATATCGTATGAGGGTCCACGTATTTGGAAACAGGCCTTCACCCGCAGTTGCAACCTATGGCCTCCAGAGAACCGCATTAGAGGGAGAGTCTGAGTATGGAACAGACGCCAGAGACTTTGTTGAGAAAGACTTTTATGTAGATGATGGGCTCAAATCACTACCCACCGAGGAAGAAGCCATTGATTTGCTCAAAGGGGCTCAAGGCATGCTGTCCCAGGCAAAACTCAGGTTACACAAAATTGCTTCAAATAGCCTGACCTTAATGAGAGCCTTTGAGTTGGGTGATCACGCCCCTGGGTTCAAGGACATTGACTTGGGGCTAGACAGTCCACCCGTGCAAAGGAGCCTGGGCATCAGATGGGATCTTGCAGCTGACTCCTTCGGATTTCAAGTAAGTTGCTCAGACAAGCCATTCACAAAACGTGGTGTCCGCTCTATAGTGAACAGCTTATTCGACCCGCTGGGATTTGTGGCGCCTATCACTATACAAGGTAAATCCTTGCTGAGACAATTCTCTGAAACAGTCAAGGACTGGGATACCCCACTCCCTTCCGACAAACAGCAAAAATGGGAAGCTTGGGAACAGTCGTTGTGTGGGTTGAACAACATTCACATCCCAAGATGTTATATCAAAATCTCCCTCACCTCTAGCATAAAGAAGGAACTCCACATCTTCTCAGACGCCTGCACAGAAGCTATAGCAGCGGTTGCATACCTGAAAGACCAGACCACAGAAAGGACTGACTGGCCTATGGGACTGATTACTAGGATACTGCCTAGCCAGGACGGCAATGTTCGGAAGGTGGAGCTAAAGGTCATCAGGAAAGGTGAGACGAAGACCTTTGCAAGGCCAATCCACGAACTTGTTCTGCTGTTGCCCATAGAGAGCGTCCCTACGGGATGAACGCTATCGGATCTGAACTTTGAGCCATCTTTCTTGTTTTGGACTCAATTGAGCTTGTTTTTGCATTTAATTTGCCTTTCCTTTCAGGTTGTATTATGGACTCAATAGTGAAATCCCCAAAGTGAATTTCAGACGGGGAGTGTGCTGTTCCTAATTGTTTTAGTTAAAACTGTTATTTAATGTTTTTCATGCTTGTCTCTGCTGCCATCTACTGGTCAGACATTTCGGCTCCTCTGTTTCTTTTGTCCAGCCCATGGGAGTGTCTGCTCATCCTCTTGCATCACTTCCTGGCATATTCAGTTCCAGCCAGAGATTGTGAGAATTAACATCCCTTATTGGAGCTGCTAGAAGCAAAGTCTTCTGACCTTAGTGACTCCAGAAACAAGCATCACAAGACAACCACAATGCCAGGTACTTGGACTACTGTACTCTGCATGTCCTAACCTTTGGAGAAAATAAACCACCATTGTTTCATCTCAGCATGTGCATGTTTAACTCTGGAGCGCTCTGGTCATGTCTGCCTCACCTATAGGAAAACGAAGGTAAGATTCTCACACCATTCCATAACTACGCACCTTCAATCGCCTTTAAGTGGGGACAGAACAGCTAGAAGATTGCTAAAATGTGTGCACCCGGTACATGGACTCCGTTAAGTTTTTATATTTAGTAAACATGAACCACGGTCACAGGACTGGCGTGACCAACACAAACTCGCGTTTTGTATATAGTTGCACCTCCTGTGCCCACCAGAGTCATCTAAAACAACGCCGGGGACCTTAACCTGGTCATGGCCCCACCATAGATATGCAGCGGGTCAGGTTGTTTGGGTGGCGGGTTAACGGGATCTGGGACACTGGAACTGGACTGTTGTGGGTAGAGGCTGCAATGGAGCAGGTTGAGTCTCCGCTACCAAGAGATGAACTCTTTAAAACAGTTAGTAACGTTTAAGTAACAAGCCTCCCGAATGCGGGATGTATGTGTAAATAAAAATGTTAACCTTTTTCTTACCTTTTCCTACAGTTTTAAAAAAATAAATAAACCTCTGGCGTCCTGTAGCTTGGGGACGAGCTACGTTTAACCAAGGGGGAATGTGACGCCCTGGCCTATCAGGTAGTCACAGGATATTGTGCAATCTGCCCTTCTGCACAGTATCCACCTCCTCCTTGGTTACGGGTCCCTGACCTTTGGTGTTGCCAAGAACAAGCTAATCAAAATCCTAGAAACACTCTGCACCACACCCACCAGACACACCAGTGGCTAGCCTGAAGGGAATAGGGTTGCCCACTTGGGGGGTTGGTGAAGGGGAGGTCAGGAGTGTTAGGAGCGAGACAGTTGTGAAGTGACTCTTGAGAGGAGAGAGAGCTGGGCTCCTTGTTACTACTAGGTGGCAGAAATTGGTCTGGGCCTGGTAGGAGCTGGACCCCAGTCGCAGGGGATCATGACAAGGGGCACGGACTGCAGAGGAGGACAGCCGGCGGCCGTGTGCTATCACGAGGACGGAGCCTTCAAGATCCGTTCTCCACCTGCTCGAAAATCGGGGTATTAGTGCAACGAGGGGGATAGGACTTTCCCACTACATAGTCCAGAAAATCCCAAGCGTGAACCCTGAGAGCAAGCTCACCCAGTTAGCCATACTGGGGAGCGGGACCCGATTAGTTTAAAGGCCGCTTTACACGCTACGATATCGCTGAAGCGATCTCGTTGGGGTCACGGAATTTGTGACGCACATCCAGCCGCTTTAGTGATGTTGTTGCGTGTGACACCTATGAGCGATTTTGCATCGTCACAAAAACGTGCAAAATCGCTAATCGGTGACATGCCCCCCTATTCTCAATTATCGTTGCTGCTGCAGGTACGATGTAGTTCGGTGTTCCTGTGGCAGCACACATCGCTATGTGTGACACCGCAGAGCCGCGGTACCGAGGCCTGGTGGAGCATTTTGACCTCGTCAAGGGATGGGGTTTTATCTCTGAGCCGGGTCTTGCTGCTGGGGTGTTTGTCTCCAGGAGGGATGTTGCAGATCTCCTCCCAAAGGGGCACCCCAACCGAAACCTAAAGCCAGGGGATATGGTCTCCTATTGCCGGCATTGTGGGGAGCCGGGCTGGTACGCCCTAGAGCAGGGGTCTCAAACTCGGCTAGGTGTATGGGCCGCACAGAGGAAAAAAATAATTTGGGGGGCCGCATTCTTTGCAGGACAAAGTGACATTTTTATTGGTACTATATTTTTTTTTTTTTACACACCTTTGGATCACTGATTTTGAAAATGTTTCACTTGTTTATTATAATAAATGTGCACATTCTTTGTTTAAATATATATATATATAAAAAAAAATATGATGGTGAAAAAAATGTCATGCCTTATTTTTTTTACATTTTATCCCTTTCTTGTAACTAATAGTGTTACAATTAGCACTATATAGAAATTTTGGTCAACATCTTTTAGTAATGTTCCCCATCTTGTTGTAATGTGCCCATGCTTGCCCCCTTGTAGTACTGTGCCCCATCCTAGTCCCCATCCTACAGTAATGTGCTCATCCTTGTCCCCAACCTATAGTAATGTCCCCAGCCTTGTCCCCATCTTATCGTAATGTGCCCATCCTGTAGTAATGTGTCCATCCTGTAGTAATGTGTCCAGCCTTGTCCCCATCTTATCGTAATGTGCCCATCCTGTAGTAATGTGTCCAGCCTTGTCCCCATCTTATAGTAATGTTCCCCATCTTTGTCCCCTTCTAGCAAACTCCCTATCCTGTAGTACTGTCCCCAGCCTTATCCCTATCCTATAGTAAAGTTTCTCATCCTTGTTCCCTTGTAGTACTGTCCCCATCCAATAGTATTATGCCCATCCTTGTAATGTCCACATCCTTTAGTAATGTGCCCACCTTGTCCCCATCCTGTAGTCATGTGCCCACCTTGACCCTATTCTATAATCATGTGCCCACCTTGACCCCATCCTATAGTCATGTGCCCACCTTGTCCCCATCCTATAATCATGTGCCCACCTTGTCCCCATCCTGTAGTCATGTGCCCACCTTGACCCTATTCTATAATCATGTGCCCACCTTGACCCCATCCTATAGTCATGTGCCCACCTTGTCCCCATCCTATAATCATGTGCCCACCTTGTCCCCATCCTATAGTCATGTGCCCACCTTGTCCCCATCCTATAATCATGTGCCCACCTTGTCCCCATCCTATAGTCATGTGCCCACCTTGTCCCCATCCTATAGTCATGTGCCCACCTTGTCCCCATCCTATAGACATGTGCCCACCTTGTCCCCATCCTGTAGTTTTGTGCCCACCTTGTCCCCATCCTATAGTCATGTGCCCACCTTGTCCCCATCCTATAGTCATGTGCCCACCTTGTCCCCATCCTGTAGTCATGTGCCCACCTTGTCCCCATCCTGTAGTTTTGTGCCCACCTTGTCCCCATCCTATAGTCATGTGCCCACCTTGTCCCCATCCTATAGTCATGTGCCCACCTTGTCCCCATCCTGTAGTCATGTGCCCACCGTGTCCCCATCCTGTAGTCATGTGCCCACCTTGTCCCCATCCTATAGTCATGTGCCCACCTTGTCCCCATCCTATAATCATGTGCCCACCTTGTCCCCATCCTATAGTCATGTGCCCACCTTGTCCCCATCCTATAATCATGTGCCCACCTTGTCCCTATCCTATAGTCATGTGCCCACCTTGTCCCCATCCTGTAGTCATGTGCCCACCTTGTCCCCATTCTATAGTCATGTGCCCACCTTGTCCCCATCCTATAGACATGTGCCCACGTTGTCCCCATCCTGTAGTCATGTGCCCACCTTGTCCCCATCCTATAATCATGTGCCCACCTTGTCCCCATCCTATAGTCATGTGCCCACCTTGTCCCCATCCTATAGTCATGTGCCCACCTTGTCCCCATCCTATAGACATGTGCCCACCTTGTCCCCATCCTGTAGTTTTGTGCCCACCTTGTCCCCATCCTATAGTCATGTGCCCACCTTGTCCCCATCCTATAGTCATGTGCCCACCTTGTCCCCATCCTATAGTCATGTGCCCACCTTGTCCCCATCCTGTAGTCATGTGCCCACCTTGTCCCCATCCTGTAGTCATGTGCCCACCTTGTCCCCATCCTATAGTCATGTGCCCACCTTGTCCCCATCCTATAATCATGTGCCCACCTTGTCCCCATCCTATAGTCATGTGCCCACCTTGTCCCCATCCTATAATCATGTGCCCACCTTGTCCCCATCCTATAGTCATGTGCCCACCTTGTCCCCATCCTATAATCATGTGCTCACCTTGTCCCCATCCTATAGTCATGTGCCCACCTTGTCCCCATCCTATAATCATGTGCCCACCTTGTCCCCATCCTATATTCATGTGCCCACCTTGTCCCCATCCTATAGTCATGTGCCCACCTTGTCCCCATCCTATAGACATGTGCCCACCTTGTCCCCATCCTGTAGTTTTGTGCCCACCTTGTCCCCATCCTATAATCATGTGCCCACCTTGTCCCCATCCTGTAGTCATGTGCCCACCTTGTCCCCATCCTGTAGTCATGTGCCCACCTTGTCCCCATCCTATAGTCATGTGCCCACCTTGTCCCCATCCTATAATCATGTGCCCACCTTGTCCCCATCCTATAGTCATGTGCCCACCTTGTCCCCATCCTATAATCATGTGCCCACCTTGTCCCCATCCTATAGTCATGTGCCCACCTTGTCCCCATCCTGTAGTCATGTGCCCACCTTGTCCCCATTCTATAGTCATGTGCCCACCTTGTCCCCATCCTATAGACATGTGCCCACGTTGTCCCCATCCTGTAGTCATGTGCCCACCTTGTCCCCATCCTATAATCATGTGCCCACCTTGTCCCCATCCTATAGTCATGTGCCCACCTTGTCCCCATCCTATAGTCATGTGCCCACCTTGTCCCCATCCTATAGACATGTGCCCACCTTGTCCCCATCCTGTAGTTTTGTGCCCACCTTGTCCCCATCCTATAGTCATGTGCCCACCTTGTCCCCATCCTATAGTCATGTGCCCACCTTGTCCCCATCCTATAGTCATGTGCCCACCTTGTCCCCATCCTGTAGTCATGTGCCCACCTTGCCCCCATCCTGTAGTCATGTACCCACCTTGTCCCCATCCTATAGTCATGTGCCCACCTTGTCCCCATCCTATAATCATGTGCCCACCTTGTCCCCATCCTATAGTCATGTGCCCACCTTGTCCCCATCCTATAATCATGTGCCCACCTTGTCCCCATCCTATAGTCATGTGCCCACCTTGTCCCCATCCTGTAGTCATGTGCCCACCTTGTCCCCATTCTATAGTCATGTGCCCACCTTGTCCCCATCCTATAGTCATGTGCCCACCTTGTCCCCATCCTATAGTCATGTGCCCACCTTGTCCCCATCCTGTAGTCATGTGCCCACCTTGTCCCCATCCTATAGTCATGTGCCCACCTTGTCCCCATCCTGTAGTCATGTGCCCACCTTGTCCCCATACTGTAGTCATGTGCCCACCTTTCCCTATCCTATAGTCATGTCCCCACCTTGTCCCTATTCAATAGTCATGTTCCCACCTTGTCCCCATCCTATAGTCATGTGCCCACCTTGTCCCTATTCTATAGCAATGTCCCCATCCTGTAGTAATGGGGGGGCAGTGGTGGCGGTGGCTGAAAGGGGGCAGGGGCGCTATAACTAAGGCTACTTTCACACATCCGGTTTTTGCTCTGCGGCACAATACGGCGCTCTGCAGAAAAACCGCAACCGTTTTTTTTGCCGCCGGTTGTGGGGTTTTTTTGCATAGACTTACATTAGTGCCGTATTGTGCCGCATGGGCTTGCGTTCGGTCCGGTTTTTGCCGCATGCGGCAGATTAAGGCTACTTTCACACATCCGGTTTGAGCAGTGCGGCTCAATCCGGCTGTGAAACCTATGCAACGGATGCGGCGAAAACAATGCATCCTTTGCATAAGTTTTTACATGCGTCCTGTCCGTTTTTTTCCGGTTGCGGCATGCTACTGAGCATGCACAGTGGAAGAAACCGCATGCGGCGGCCGGATGCGGTTATTTCCGCATTGCGCCGCATCCGGCGTCCATAGGCATGCATTGAAAAATGCGCCGCAGCGGTCGGATGCGGCGTGATGCCGTTTTTTTGCCGGAGCAAAAAACGTTGCAGGCAACGTTCCATCCGGCCGCGGCATCGGCTAAATCTGCCGCATGCGGCAAAAACCGGACCGAACGTAAGCCCATGCGGCACAATACGGCACTAATGTAAGTCTATGCAAAAAACAACGCAACCGGCGGCAAAAAAAACGGTTGCGGTTTTTCTGTTGAGCGCCGTATTGTGCCACAGAGCAAAAACCGGATGTGTGAAAGTAGCCTTAAGCTACTTTCACACATCCGGTTTGAGCAGTGCGGCTCAATCCGGCTGTGAAACCTATGCAACGGATGCGGCGAAAACACCGCATCCTTTGCATAAGTTTTTACATGCGTCCAGTCCGTTTTTTTCCGGTTGCGGCATGCTACTGAGCATGCACAGTGGAAGAAACCGCATGCGGCGGCCGGATGCGGTTATTTCCGCATTGCGCCGCATCCGGCGTCCATAGGCATGCATTGAAAAATGCGCCACAGCGGTCGGATGCGGCGTGATGCCATTTTTTTTGCCGGAGCAAAAAACGTTGCAGGCAACGTTCCATCCGGCCGCGGCATCGGCTAAATCTGCCGCATGCGGCAAAAACCGGACCAAACGCAAGCCCATGCGGCACAATACGGCACTAATGTAAGTCTATGCAAAAAACAACGCAACCGGCGGCAAAAAAAAACGGTTGCGGTTTTTCTGTTGAGCGCCGTATTGTGCCACAGAGCAAAAACCGGATGTGTGAAAGTAGCCTTAAGCTACTTTCACACATCCGGTTTGAGCAGTGCGGCTCAATCCGGCTGTGAAACCTATGCAACGGATGCGGCGAAAACACCGCATCCTTTGCATAAGTTTTTACATGCGGCCCGTCCGTTTTTTTCCGGTTGCGGCATGCTACTGAGCATGCGCAGTGGAAGAAACCGCATGCGGCGGCCGGATGCGTTTTTTGCCGCATCCGGCGTCCATAGGCATGCATTGAAAAATGCGCCGCAGCGGCTGGATGCGGCGCAATGCGTTTTTTTGCCGGAGCAAAAAACGTGCGAGGGAACGTTCCATCCGGCCACGGCATCGGCTAAATCTACCGCATGCGGCAAAAACCGGACCGAACGCAAGCCCATGCGGCACAATACGGCACTAATGTAAGTCTATGCAAAAAAAACCGCAACCGGCGGCAAAAAAAAAAACGGTTGCGGTTTTTCTGCAGAGCGCCGTATTGTGCCGCAGAGCAAAAACCGGATGTGTGAAAGTAGCCTACCGATCACTCTCAGCTTCCACAGACTCTGGAGTGAAGCTGAGGGGAGTGGTCTCCGGCCCCAGATCCACAGTGATTGGAGAGATCAGTCACAAGGCCGGTCTCTCCAATCAGAGCTGGGGGCGGGTGAAACTGAGGTCACCCAGCTCCAGCCAATGATCGGTGCTACAGCTGCACTGATCTTGGCTGGATTTCAATGTTTCAGCCGTTTTCAATGGCTGAAACATTAGTGGCTGTGATTGGCTGACGAACGCCGCTCAGTCAATCACAGCCTCCGTAGGTCCGGGGCGGAGACACCACCCCTCCTGAGGTCCCCTCCTCCCCGAATCTAAGGTATTTGCAATGCAAAGCAATCGCAGCCACCGTGGCTGCGATCTCGCCATGACGTACTGGGTATGTCATGGGTCCTTAAGTACCAGGGAGCCATGACATACCCAGTACGTCATAGGTCGCTAAGGGGTTAATGTGCCGTCCTACACACACACACACACACACACACACACACCATTCTTCTCACCTGTCCCGCGCTCCCTCGGCTCCTCATCTCTGCTTCGTGCGGCCTCCAGGCCCGTGCCCCTGGTCACTATCGCGGCTGTTGCAGGGGCCGCAGCCCCTGTCAGTGATTTCTGTCAGATGATTGTTTTGCCAGCGCGAGAGCGCAGAGTCCTTGACTCAGAGATCAGCGCCGGCAAATCATTCATCTAACAAAGTGCAGACAGTGGCTGCGGCTTATGCACCAGCCGCGTTAGTAACAGGGGCCCGAGCCTGGGGGCCGCATGAAGCAGCCTGAGGGGCTGCATGCGGCCCGCGGGCCGCGTGTTTGAGACCCCTGCCCTAGAGGATAGAAAGCACGTCATGGAGGGCGAAAGAGTAGTTCCAGCTCCTGCAACTGCCCCCGACTACCTCAGAGAGTAATGGTAGCGGAACCCGGCTATCTTGTATAAAGTTGTGTTACATGTTAAGGTGAAATGTTGAAAAATGATGATTAATTGCCAATGCTTGAAAAATGCCTATTACCTGAATACCTCACCTGATTCTAGAAGTTTATAATGTTTACACCCCGATGCATGGACCCTGTTTCATTCTTTAGTAATAAAAATGGACCATGGCTGCAGGACTGGCAGTAGCCAGGACGAACTTGTGCTCTTTGTATATAGTTGCACCTAGTGTGCCTACCAGAGTCATCCCTTGAACCGCCAGGGTTCAATCCCCGTCACCACGGACACAGCAAGGAACTCGGGGTGGTGCGACACCATAACTAGAGATGGCACCAGGGTTCAAGTGTTTTGGGTGGCGGGTTGAAGGGAAAAGGACAATGGGAATGGACTGTCGCAGAAGGAGCTGCAGCGGAGCTGGCTGAGTTTCCGACTACTGCTACAACCGATAGCGTTCCCAGTTGTTCTCAAGTTAAACTCCTGATAGTTTGTAACGTTTAAAGTGTATTGCCTCCCCTGTGTGGGGAGAATATTTAACCTGTTATCTTTTCAGTTCCAGCTTAATAAAACTCTAGGTGCTCTGTAGCTCGGGGACGAGCTACGTTTAACCAAGGGGGAATGTATCTTCTTTGAATACACCAGGGTGCTACAGGGAACTGCATCCTGTCCCCCAGGGTGCAGGGCCTACCCCCCATGGTTCCAGGGTTCCCAAAAACAGTGTCACTGACATCCGCACTACAAATCCCAACCACACCTCACACCATGACCTGTACAGACACACCAGTGGGATGGTCAAGTTGGAGCAGGGCCACCCACCTAGGGGTCATGCAGACTGGTGGGAGGGGAGACAGAGAGTTGAGTGTTAGCCCTCAAAGAGTGAGGAGCTGGGGAGTTGTAGCTCCCAGGGAGGCAACAGGTTGGGTCGCAGACGGTGGTCTGGGACCACAGGAGTCGGGGACCGGTGGCAGTGACATTGGAAAGGCTGCGACGGACATAGTCTAGGAGGACTGTCGGCATCAGAACCCCAAAAGAACTGACCGGTATCGAGCACAGCGGGATACAGGACCCTAGGTCAGGAGCAGGTTAATCTGTCCTGATAATTAACCTGTGGAGGATAGTCTCTTTATATATTTTCCCCAAGAGCTCAGAGATTGAAGGCTTCAGCACAACACAAAGTCACCCGCTCACTATCCCCCCTCACTGTCCGGGGCCTTCCCTACCTGCAGAGGGACTGACACCTTGCTGCCCCATATCATTTGCCCCGGTACTCCCTTCGGCAGCAGCGGTACTCCCCTTACCGCAACCCACAGGGAGCGTCACGAACATTTATCCACTGTAAATACCCCCTTACGTTTCAGTGGCTGCAAGCCCCCGGGTCCGGAGACCCTCGAACCACAGCAACCCCGGATCCGAGTAGTCCGACTGCTGCAGGGGCAGCACAGGGGTATTGTACCAGGATGGGGAACATTGTTATATGATGGGGCCCATTATTATAGGATAGCGTATTATTACTGGAAAGGCCCAGGACTAGAGACATTATTACTGGAAGTGGCCCAGAATTGGGGATATTATTATATGAAGGGGCCAGGATAGGCAGAGAATATTATGAGAAACCCAAGACAGGGGACATTATTACATGGAGAGCGAACACATGTCTGTATTGGATCTAGAACACTACAAGGGCCCATACATCTGATCAACATGCATGTGGGGGACCAGGTCCAAATTCTGCACCGTAGCCTCTCGCACTCCAGTTACACTGCTGCTGTGATGCCATGGGATGAGAGGATTTGTACTAGGAGGGAGTAGTCTACTGTGTTGTAGATAGAGGACAGGTCTAGGAGAAGGAGTACAGAATGTTGTTTGCCTTTACCAGTCAGCAGGACATTGATGACTTAGGTTAAGACAGTTTGAGCAGAGTGGTGGGACAAAAGTTCAATTCTATCTAGTCGAAATGTGAGCCATTGAGCGGCATGTAGATATAGTGCAGTTGACAGCACGCCAGGGATTTTAGCAATAAAATGAAAGTGGGGTGGAGTGAATGTTGCTAGCAGTGTAGAGAAGTACGGTTTCTAGGCTTTAAAAGGTTAGGGTAGGAAGGAGTCAGAAGGATATTTAAAGAGAGGGTGGGGGAGACAGCTAGGAGTGAGAGGAGGCATCAGCAACTGTAGTCCCTACACTAAATAATAATGTTGTTTGGTATTTTGAACAATGGAGTTATCTAGTCTTGCAACAACTGGATTGTTTGGGCTTCCTTGGGTTTTTGGTGACTATAGTGCACATGATACGGGATTGGTGGCATTGGGTCACTTGGAAGTGGCCAAAGGTGCACCAGATTATTGGGAGAGTGATACTAAAAAGAGGATGGGAATGCCTCCAAGGATCCTTATTGCACTTATGGTGACTTGATATGTCATACTTTATGGAGTTTTTTTCTAATAAGATATTTCAATGTTGGATAATGTTATTCTAATGTCATAATATGTTATATCACGTTCCCTGATTGACCGTGAAAGGGCACATTGATAAATGTGCTAGTTACGGTATAATAAAAGTGGCCACTGTTGTGGCCAGAAAGGTCTACTGGAGAATGCTTAGGATAGGCTTAGGGGTACTTCACACACAGCGAGATCGCTACTGAGATCGCTGCTGAGTCACGTTTTTTGTGACCTCATTAGCGATCTCGCTGTGTGTGACACTGAGCAGCGATCTGGCCCCTGCTGTGAGATCGCTGCTCGTTACACACAGTGCTGGTTCGTTTTTTCATTGTTGCTCTCCCGCTGATAAGCATACATCGCTGTGTGTGACAGCGAGAGAGCAACAATCCTGAATGTGAAGGGAGCAGGAGCCGGCGTCTGACAGCCTGCGGTAAGCTGTAACCAAGGTAAACATTGGGTAACCAAGGTGGTTACCCGATATTTAACTTCGTTACCAGCCTCCGCAGCTCTCACGCTGCCAGTGCCGGCTCCTGCTCCCTGCACACGCTAAGTTAAGCGGTGTGAGCTGGTAACTAAGGTAAACATCGGGTAACCATACCCGATGTTTACCTTAGTTACCAGTGTCCGCAGCTTCCAGACGCCGGCTCCGTGCAAGCGCAGCGTCGCTTGCACGTCGCTGCTGGCTGGGGGCAGGTCACTGGTGAGATCTGCCTGTTTGACAGCTCACCAGCGACCATGTAGCGATGCAGCAGCGATCCTGACCAGGTCAGATCGCTGGTCGGATCACTAAAGTGTGAAGGTACCCTTAGGTGTACAGGCTGCCACGGTAATGTATGTTAAATGAGCTGAATAACTACGGTCGAAGATTGTACATTAATCCTCTTGGATGGGAAGCTGACCTTAAGCTGACGGAGACTTAGTGACTCTGATGGGCCAGAACATGATGCCAGGCTAGGTGGAGGAGTATGTGTCGCGGGGAGGACGCCGCCGCTGCTGCGAGCTCGCTAACGCTCGGGTCCGGCGCTGCTGCGGCTGCCGCCGCTCGGTGGCTCGAGCGGTGGGCCGGATACGGGGACTCGAGCGGCGCTCCTCGCCCATGAGTGAAAGGTGTGGTTGGTTTGGGGGATTTAGTCCGTGACGCCACCCACGGGTCGTGGTGAAGATGGGCACCACCGCTGCTGGGGACGGGGATCCCGGGAGCGATGGTTGGGAGCAGCTGGGATGTTGTTTTCCCCCTCCGTGGGTAGGGGTCGGTGGTCCTGGGGCCCGATGATGTGACGGGGAGGCAGGGTTGGTGAGGTGCAGGGTTGCAGGGACAGCGCGGCGCGGTGCCGGATGGCACGGGTGTACTCACTCAGTAAGAGATGCACAAAGTCCTCGGTAAACCAAACGGCTGGATGGATGGGTCCCGCAGCCGGCTGCAGTGTCTCTCCCCGGACAGGTGATGGCGGCTGTCTTTCCCTGCACCTTGATGTTCTTGTTTGACTACTATGGATCCCCAACGGTACTCCACTCCCTGGTGTATGGATGCCGGAGGAGCCCGTTTGCCCGCAGGCGCTGGCCCTTGGGTCTCTAACAATAGCAAAATACCCAGAGGATCCACAGTATCAACCGTAGCAAATAGCTGAATCCAGGCAAATAGGTGCAAAAATAGAAGACCTAAAATATAACTTTTATTTGACGTGCTAGTAAAAAGTGAACCTAGGCTCCCTGAGGGTGAGTAAAAACCAAAACCACAATAGTGATTAAAAATTCTGCTAAACGCAGGGACACAAAGAAAAGCAAACCAAGTCGTCTTGGCCCTGGTGATAGAGTGCGGCAAGACTAGCCTCAAAAGCTACTTGAGGATACCACCAATAGCTAACTACCAAGGTATATCCTGACTATGGACTAACACACAACCTTATTCATTCATGAAACTGGATATGTTACCAGCATAAGGAAATGTGTCTATGGTGTATACATGTGGACAAATGGGTGTCACATATAAATCCCTTAAGGGAACGATCTTACCCGGTCCAGAAGATAAATAGGAGGGGCGACATACAGAAGGACCACCAAAAAAACGGCTTTTTCAGGGGGAGCTGTCCACCAGCTCTTCAAATCCCACAATAGTAATGTCGGGGGGTCAATTCCATGTATTAGGGCAGACACTCACTCCCATTGGAGCCGTTTTTTTGGTGGTCCATCTGTATGTCGCCCCTCCTATTTATCTGCTGGACCGGGTAAGATCGTTCCCTTAAGGGATTTATATGTGACACCCATTTGTCCACATGTATACACCATAGACACATTTCCTTATGCTGGTAACATATCCAGTTTCATGAATGAATAAGTTTGTGTGTTAGTCCATAGTCAGGATATACCTTGGTAGTTAGCTATTGGTGGTATCCTCAAGTAGCTTTTGAGGCTAGTTTTGCCGCACTCTATCACCAGGGCCAAGACGACTTGGTTTGCTTTTCTTTGTGTCCCTGCATTTAGCAGGATTTTTAATCACTATTGTGGTTTTGGTTTTTACTCACCCTCAGTGAGCCTAGGTTCACTTTTTACTAGCACGTCAAATAAAAGTTATATTTTAGGTCTTCTATTTTTGCACCTATTTCCCTTGGGTCTCTAGCCTTAGGCGGTAGCTGTATACCCTCACGGTGTGGGCGGTTGCCTTCTATCGGATCTTTGGCTGTTAGGAAACCCCTGGGGTTCCGGTCACATTCGGATTTGACTATTGTCGGCGGCTCCAAGCCTAGTCGGGGTCTGATGGCCCTGCCTGTGTGTGCTGGCTTCACTTCGCTCCCCGGTCGGTACCGACGGGCCAACGCCCGACCCCGGTCCTACGGTTCCGCGTTGATTCACCATTCCTGCAGACGGCCACCACCGTCTGCCAACCTTGCTGTCAGTGCCTAGGCCACAAACTCAGACACCCAAGTGTTTACTCCTCTCTCTTCCACCTCCTGGACTAAACTGTCACTTTTCCCGCCTCCAGGCCTGTGAACTCCTCGGTGGGTGGGGCCAACCGCTTGGCTCCGCCCCACCTGGTGTGGACATCAGACCTTGGAGGGAGGCAACAAGGGTTTTGTTTGGCTGGTGTCACTGTCTAATGGGGGGTGGGGTGTTTGTGTGTTATCTGTGATGACCTGGCTAGTCCAGGGCGCCACATATGGACCTATAATATCTGAGAGGCTGTTGCCAGAGGGAACGAAGGAGAAGTGATTGTGTCATTGTAAGATAATGGCCCATCCCAGTAACCCATCATCCTACTGGGAACCCAGAGGTGTCAGCGAGTGTAAGGTCCTTTGTTATGACTGTGGGCAACCCCTGATCCCCTCCTATCCATATTGACAAAGTTTACCGGGGCTTGGACAGCAGTGACCAGATTATGTCCCCCGCCATAGTCACTTCATTCATCTCTGTGTGAGCCCTCGGAAACAAGGTGTGACGCCTTGGGCAAGCCAGGGGTCACAGGTCATGACACCACCACACACCCCACATTCCCTGCAGGAACACCAAGGTCAGAACACAAAATCCTTGTTGCCTTCCTCCAGGGGCTGATGTCCACACCAGGGGGTGGGCCAGGTGGTTGGCTCCGCCCACCGAGGAGTTCACAGTCCTGGAGGCGGGAAAATCAGGAGATGAAGTTTAGAGTTTGAAGTGAGAGGGAGGTGGTAGAGGAGCAAGTGAGAGGAGTTTGAAGTGGGGGAGAAGGTGACAGCAACAGATCCTGAAGTTGGTCCGGGTGTGTGCCCCGGACTGAGACAGCAAGGTTGGCAGACGGCGGTGACCGTTTGCAGGAGAGGCTGATCGGAGGTTGCCAAAAGGACCGTGGACGGGTGGTGGCCCGGCGGTACCGGAGCGGTATACGAAGAGAAGCCAGCACCATTGGCAGGGGCCTTTCGGATCCCGGCAAGGCTAGGAGTCACCGTGAATTTGCCAAATCCGTCAGTGAAGGGGACCTCCTGGGTCTCCCAACAGCCAAAGTCCCGATTGAAGGCAACCGTCCAACCATATTGGAAAGACACCGCCACCGCCAAGGCACCAGTTTCTCAGGGCCTGCGGGCAAAAGAGGGGCTCCTCCGGCTCATATCCAAGCTGGGGAGCGGGTTACCGGTGGGAATCCATCGCTACCAACAACCGTATCTAGGTGCAGGAAAGAGACAGTCACCGCTAACTTGCAGGGAACATCAACACCGCAGCCATCCGAGGGAGCCGTCCAACCAGCCGCTTGTTTACCGTGAACTGTGTCATCATCCTTGGGCTGAGTGAGTACCTCCGTGCCGTGCGGCACAGCGCTGCCCCTGCGCCCCTGCACCTCAACAGGCCCCATAACCCGCCTGTCAACCATCCTAACTCTCCATCATCGGGCCCCGGGACCACCAACCCCCCTACCCACGGAGGGGAGGGCCAACATCTAGCTGCTCCATACCATCACTCCCGGGATCCCCATACAGAGCAGCGGTGGTGTCCACACAATCACCACAACCGTGGGTGGCGTCACGGACAATAAATCCCCTAAACCAAGCCCCCTTTTCACTCACGGGCGAGGAGCGTCGCTCGAGTTCCCGGGATCCGGCACATCGCTCGAGCCACCGAGCAGCAGAGGCCGCAGCAGCAGCGGCAGCCGGACCCGAGCAGAGGGAGAGCGCAGCGTCCCCTCCTCCGCCCGCGACAAAGGCATGAGAAGGTAGTCCAATAAGAGTTAAACAAAAAGGTCAATGATTTGACTTGTAACAAAAGAAGTGTAGAAGATGTTGTGCCCGGGAGGAGAGGCTTTGTTGTTGTGAACTTAATGTGTTAAAATTGATCCAAGAGAATGTGCCCTCTTTCTCAACCGTAAAGTCGGAACTATTGAAATAAAAATTAACCAGAAAAAGATCCGTTTGCCTCCGTCTTTGCTTCCTCCGCCAGTGGGACATGAGTCGCCTGAGTCATCGGCAACGTGCAGCTGCTCCAAAGGTATGACTCACAGGACACCACTACTTACACCCAGCTAGGTCCCTCAAATCATCAAACACAATAGCCCCCCTTTCTCTGTGGGGTTGGCTGGGGCATGGACAGCAGGAAGGATCCCCTCGAACACGACTACCGCTCCAGACCACTCTTACAGATAGATGAGGAAATCACCCTTGAAGAGGGACAAGCTGTAGCCACACCAGACAAGTTTGGATACGGATGCCTGAAAGTGACGAGGAGCGCCATGCAGGACAACTAGGAGACTGATATCTGTGATGTACGCCTATAAATCAGCTCCTCTTAAGCCCGCTACACACGCTTCAATATATCTCACAATCCGTCGTTGGGGTCAAGTTGTAAGTGACGCACATCCGGCATCGTTTGTGAGGTATCTGCGTGTGACATCTACGTGCGATCAGGATTGAACGCAAAACCGTTGATCGCAAACACATCGTATCATTCTCTAGAATTGAGCGTTTTGTTGCACGAACCTAGTCAATTGTAACGTGTGACATCCCTCATACGATTTCAGTGTCTGATGCTATGTGCGCAGGTGTGCGCTCTGCACCGCAGCTTAAAAAAGGTCCGCTTCAGAGCGCAGCTGAAAAGCTGTGTTCTGAAGCGCCTCACAATGTCTGTCATTCACTAATCTCTGTCAGTCGGTCACTATCTCTGTCCCTCACTCTCTGTCCATGTCAGTCTATCCCCCTCTCTCATATACTCACCGATCCCCGATCCCCGGAGCTGCACGGCGTTCACACTGCTCCGGCGGCTTTTACTGTTTTGAAAAAGCCGGCCGCCCATTAAACAATCTCGTATTCCCTGCTTTCCCCGCCCACCGGCGCCTATGATTGGTTACAGTGAGACACGCCCCCACGCTGAGTGACAGGTGTCACACTGCACCCAATCACAGCAGCCGGTGGGCGTGTCTATACTGTGTAGTGAAATAAATAATTAAATAATTAAAAAAACGGCGTGCGGTTCCCCCCAATTTTAAAACCAGCCAGATAAAGCCATACGGCTGAAGGCTGGTATTCTCAGGATGGGGAGCTCCACGTTATGGGGAGCCCCCCAGCCTAACAATATCAGCCAACAGCCGCCCAGAATTGCCGCATACATTAGATGCGACAGTTCTGGGACTGTACCCGGCTCTTCCCGATTTGCCCTGGTGCGTTGGCAAATCGGGGTAATAAGGAGTTATTGGCAGCCCATAGCTGCCAATAAGTCCTAGATTAATCATGTCAGGCATCTATGAGACACCCTCCATGATTAATCTATAAATTACAGTAAATAAACACACACACCCGAAAAAATCCTTTATTAGAAATAAAAAACACAAACATATACCCTGGTTAACCACTTTAATCAGCCCCAAAAAGCCCTCCATGTCCGGCGTAATCCAGGATGCTCCAGCGTCGCTTCCAGCGCTGCTGCATGGAGGTGACCGGAGCTGCAGAAGACACCGCCGCTCCGGTCACCTCCACGCAGGTAATGAAGACAGCCGCGCGATCAGCTGCTGTCACTGAGGTTACCCGCTGTCACTGGATCCAGCGGTGGATGCAGCGGTGGCCGCGGGTAACCTCAGTGACAGCTCAGCTGATCGCGCTACTCACCGCCGCTCCTATCACCTCCACGCAGCAACTGAGGTGAGTAGCGCGATCAGCTGAGCTGTCACTGAGGTTACCCGCGGCCACCGCTGTATCCAGTGACAGCGGGTAACCTCAGTGACAGCTCAGCTGATCGCACGGCTGTCTTCATTAGCTGCGTGGAGGTGACCGGAGCGGCTGTGTTTGCTGCAGCTCCGGTCACCTCCATGCAGCAGCGCTGGAAGCGACGCTGGAGCATCCTGGATGACGCTGGACATGGAGGGCTTTTTCGGGCTGATTAAAGTGGTGAACCAGGGTATATGTTTGTGTTTTTTATTTTTAATAAAGGATTTTTTCGGGTGTGTGTGTTTATTTACTGTAATTTACAGATTAATCATGGAAGGTGTCTCGGGGTGACGCCTGACATGATTAATCTAGGACTTATTGGCAGCTATGGGCTGCCAATAACTCCTTATTACCCCGATTTGCCAACGCACCGATATCGCAGCGTGTAAAGTACCCTTATGTTCTAACCCCTCTAAAAATGTACTATAAGGCTATGTTCACACGTTGTGCCCTTTTTTTTTTTTTGCTGTTGTAGAGTTTTATGCAAATAAAAAGCTGCTTTTTGCAGTACCAGCAAAACGTATAAGATTTCAGAAACTTAATGCACACACACACACGGGGGTTGCATTTTTGTAGTGACCACAAAAATGCAGCATTTCAATTGTTTTATGTTTTTCACCCATTGGTGATAAAAAAAATACATAAAAATAACATGGTCAAAAAACGCATGTGTTTTCTGATGTGTTTATTTGCCGCAAGATGTGCTTTTTTTTGGCCACATGGTGCTTTTTGTGGTTACGACAACACTGCAGAGTGCGGACATACAGTAGAAAACAGGATTTTTCCCAATGCTCCTCTTTGCAGCATAGTGGATTTTATGTGCCACCCTCTGGTCACAATAGGGTATTGTAGTGTTACCACATTGTAGCCTCATAAACCAGGAACCCATATTTCCACATTGCTTAGCAGAAGCTGAATCCAGTGTACATGGCTAGTTGGGTATGATTTGTAACACATTGTGATAGGGTTTCACCATTAAACAATATGCTGTGCCTTTGCTTTATCGCGGGAGATGGGGTTCTTGTTTTTAGGATTTTATCTGTTTGCTAGCTATTGATGATGATAACTGACTCAGTTTGCATGTAGTTGTGTTGGTGTGCCATGTTGAAGACGGTGTCAGCCTGTGCGCAGGGTTGGAGGTCATGCAGCATATGGAGGTTGTGGTACAGAGACTACAGAAATCCACTCTGGAAGCTGAGGGACATATTGCTGCAGTATATTACCAGAGATTCAGGGACCCCTATAATGAGAGATGAAATCATCTCCCTGCTTCTGAAGACTGTACAGTGGAGCCTTGGTTTACGAGAACAATCCGTTCTGGGAGTGTGCTTGTTAACCAAGTTACTCGTCTAGCAAAGCAAGATTTCCTATAGGAAATCATTGCAATGCAGACAATTTGTTCCACAACTTGTTACCACCATCACACAACAGGTGCGGGAGAAAGACGGAGACCACCAACCGGGTCGGGGACCAGACTGCAGCCGGCTGCGGGCACCGACCACCATCACCTTGGTTTACCAGAAACTCGTGTGTTTACTAATAGTGAGTACATCAGTGCCCTCCGGCTGCCCATCTCTCTGCACCGCCAAACATCCCCCAACAGGTCCCGGGGCCACCATCCCTACCCACGGAGGGGTTAACAACTTGCTGCGCAACATCTCCCCCGGGTGCCCCGTAACTGCAGCGGTGGTGTCCACCTTTACCACATCCCGTGGGTGGCATCACGAACTTAACACGGCTCCGGTCGTACACCTACGTCCCCAAACCACCAGCCCCCTTTTGATCGAAGTGACCGCAGGACCCCCGGGTCCGGAGACCCTCGAGCCACCCACTGAAGGTCTGGACCCGAGCGGCTCGGCTGCCGAGCGCGGGGCGGCACACAAACATACACAAACACGCACGCACACACACATATTATGCTCACCTTACCTTCTGTTCCCTCGCCGGCCTCCTGGATCTTGCAGCTCGCCGGTACCGGATGTGTAGCAGGTAACCATCGCGACGAGGGAAGACCTTCCGGTGACAGAGCGCTGACGTCAAAGGCAGGAGCCACTTGCCTCTGATTGGTCAACGCGCTGCCTTTGACTAGTGGCTGACAGCGGAAGTTCCTCCCTCATCGTCATGGTTACCGATACACATCCTGTAGCCGTGAACTACAAGAACCATGAGGCCGGCGTTGGAACGGAAGGTAAACTGAGCATAATATGTATGTGTTTGTGCGTGTTTGTGTGTTTGTGCGGACTGTAAGAGCGGGTAAGAGCGCGATGGATGTACTGAACCGGAAGTGTGTGCAGTGAGTATTTTTCTCATACGGCAAAGCTTGCTCGTAAAGTGAGTTACAAATTTACAGCAAGCTTTGCTCGTTAAGTGGAATACTCGCTAACTGGGTCACTCGTTAACCGACGTTCCACTGTATATATGTTTCACCAGGGAACAGTCAAACTTAGTGCCCACATTGAGTGACTTCCAGGCTTATTGCTTGTGTTGTAAAACCACCAAGGTTAATACCAAATTGTAGAACCATAAACATTAGTGCCTGAATTGTGTAACACCATGCTTAGAGCCAATATCGTATAACCTCCAAGCTTAGTGACAAAGTAACACCCTGGGGTCAAGAGGGTTAATCCGACTCGTCGCCGGGTCGGGAATGCAGATCCTCTGCGCCATCACAAAGTGGCCTGGCCCGGTTTCGTGACCCTGAGGTGTACAGTGATGGGAAGGTGAGGGTGATGGGAAGGATGGAGGTGATGGAGGATGGGGTGACGGTGAGGAAAGTCTCTTATCGTTACGCCACCTGCGATACGTGGCCAAGTAACAGCCGCCGCTGCTGTCGCTGTCCTTTGGGGCAGTTGTCACTGCAGCTAGGGTGGTCTTGCTTCCCGCAGCTAAGTGAAGCTAAGCCCCAGGAATATGATGATGGTAGAATGGAGTAATGCGCAGGTGTAGGTCGCTGTGGCATGAAGCTACACAGCGTCCCTCTTTCTATGTGTGTTTGTATCTTCCATCTGACGGGTAGCGCAACCCGGTACTGGGGCCCACTCTGTAGCAGCGACCCAGGGATCTTTATTGCCACTTCGCCTGCAGATTTCAGATGGGCCAGAAGAGGTTGAATCCTCTGCCCTCCGGCGTTACTACTGGGCCGTTAGCAACCAGTAGTCTGGGATGCCGGTTTCCCGCTCTATGCGCTCGGTCCTGGAGAGCTGGGCAGCAGCTCACAGACAGTGACCGTTCTCTTAGCTTTGTACTACTGTTCTGAGGTCTGGCTTCCTATTACTCCCTAATCCCTCCTCCAAGTCAGTATGTCCAGGGAGGCTCCCTTCATCAAAGGTTATGAGCTCCCCCTACTGGTCTGGAGAAGGAAGTGGTGTTACATGTTAGTGTACCTGGCAGAGATTTCCCCACTGTTTCCAAGCATGGCATTGTTCCCAGTGATGAGAACAACGCCACTGTGGCTCCAAGGACCACTGGGGTGCCACAACAATATTGTATAACGTCCAAGTTTGGAGCCCATATTGTGGAACCGCCATGCTTAATACCTGCATTGTGTAACCATCAAGCTAAGTGGCCACTTTTTGTAACAGCTAAGCTTTGTGTCCATATTGTATAAGCATCAAACTTAGAACCTGCTCTGTGTAACTGCCAAGCAGAGCGCCTGCATTGTAAAACCGCCAAGTTTAGTGCCTTATTGGGGAACTACCATGTCTAGTGCCTTATTGTCAAACTATGACGCTTAGTGCCTGGAATTTGGAAATGCGAAACTTATTTCCCCGCGTTGTGTAACCACTAAGCTAAAGGGTGCTTTACACGAGACGATCTATCGTGCGATAGATCGTCGGGGTCACGGTTTTTGTGACGCACATCCGGCATCGCTTGCGACGTCGGCCTGTGTGACACCTCCTAGCAACGCAGTATCACTCACAAGTCGTGAGTCGTGTACTCGTCGCTAGGTTTCATAAAATCGTTTATGAAACATGGCGCTGGTTGTTCATCGTTTCCGTGGCATCACACGTTGCTCCGTGTGACACCCCGGGAACGATGAACATCACTTAGCTCAGTTTTATTATATATTATATATATATATATATATATTATATTATATATATCTATGATACTCATCTCCCCCCAGGACTACTCCTCCTATTATACTCCTCTTTTCCCAGAACTACTCCTCCTATTATACTCCTCTACCCCCAGGACTACTCTTCCTATTATACTCCTCACCTCCAGGACTACTCTTCCTATTATACTCCTCACCTCCAGGACTACTCCTCCCATTATACTCCTCACCTCCAGGACAACTCCTCCTATTATACTTCTCTCTCCCCAGGACTACTCCTCCTATTATACTCCTCACCTCCAGAACTACTCCTCCTATTATACTCCTCACCTCCAGGACAACTCCTCCTATTATACTTCTCTCTCCCCAGGACTACTCCTCCTATTATACTCCTCACCTCCAGGACTACTCCTCCTATTATACTCCTCACCTCCAGGACAACTCCTCCTATTATACTTCTCTCTCCCCAGGACTACTCCTCCTATTATACTCCTCACCTCCAGAACTACTCCTCCTATTATACTCCTCACCTCCAGGACTACTCCTCCTATTATACTCCTCACTTCCAGGACAACTCCTCCTATTATACTTCTCTCTCCCCAGGACTACTCCTCCTATTATACTCCTTGCTCCCCAGGAATACTCTTCCTATTATATTCCTCTCCCCCCAGGACTACTCCTCCTATTATATTCCTCCTATTATTCTCCTCTCTGAGGGGTGCGCAGCATGGGGGACGGAGCATGATGGGGGGTGCGCAGCATGGGGGATGAAGCACGATGGGGGTGCGCGGCATGGGGGGGATGAAGCATGATGGGGGTTGCGCAGCATGGGGGATGAAGCACGATGGGGATGTGCAGCATGGTGGGATGAAACACGATGGGGGGTGCAGCATGGGGGATGGAGCATGATGGGGGTGCATAGCGTTGAGGATGGAGCACGATGGGGGTACGCAGCATGGGGGATGGAGCACGATGGGGGTGCTCAGCATGGGGGATGGAGCATGATGGGGGTGCACAGCATGGGGGATGGAGCACGATGGGGGTGAGCAGCATGGGGGATGGAGCATGATGGGGGGTGCGTAGCATGGGGGATGGAGCACGATGGGGGTGCACACCTCCCCCCAAAACACACACACCGCCACACACGCACCACACAACACACCACACACACACTGGGAACCACAAACACCGCCCTACACAGACACCCACACACACAGACAATGCCGCACACACACAACACCCAACACACAAACACCGTGGCACCCTCAAATATATGCACACACCGCGCAACACACACACTGCACAAAACATACCTCCCCCAAAACACACACACACGCATCCCACACCCACACATCCACACAAACCACGCAACACACACAGCACCACACACACACAACGCTGCAGACACACAGCACTCCACAAACAACGCAACACACAACGCAACACACAAACAACACCGCTCTCACACACCCCCATACCAGACAACACTCAGAACATTTACAGCGCCCTACACAAACACTTGGCAACTACACACAACAACATCTATATATATATAACAAAAATCTACACAAGAAATTCTAGAATACCCGATGCGTTAGAATCGGGCCACTTTCTAGTTGTATATAAGAGCCCAGACTACTATGTATAATGTACAAAAGACCCTTATTATATTCACTTGTGAGCGGTCCAATCTTACGGGCGTCACTGCTCTCGGTCTGGCGCCTTCTCCATCTTGTGCGATTGCTGTCATCCTTCTCAGCCCTATGGTCTATGAGTAAGTGTGGCGCCCCAGCACCTGGTTGCCACAACAGTGTTGCCCCCTCAAAAGGGTTAATGCTGAGCCTGGAGGTAATTGGGGAAATCATTGGCCAGTAAGTACCAACATCCAACGCAGTTTCTCCCTCAGGCCAGCAGAGGGAGCTCTGAACCTGGAGTTCCAGGGAGCATTCCTCAAGCCTGACCTGAGGGAGGAGTTAGTGTTCAGTCTGTGAGGAGAGTCCAGAGAGTGAAGACGCAGAGTAGTGCAGTCTGGTGAGCTGGGGCTGGAGCTGGTTAGCTCAGTCCAGTGAAGCAAGAGCTGCAGAGAGGCAAAGAAACAGAAGTGGACATCGGAGTCTGTGGCCACCAGGGCCTAAAATCCTCCCTGGTAGCCGAATCCGAAGGGCAGGAGGACTGCAGGCCTCCTGGCCCTCAAAATAACCGGAGGTTCCAGCTGCATCACCAAGGCCTGGTGTGGACTCCAGCAGAGAAGCACCCGAGAGGGCCTGCGCAGCCTACCACGCGGGAACGGGACGCACCACAAGTCCCAGCAGCGAAAAGGCCACTGCTAAACCTCGGACACAGGGTCCTGTAGAAGCAGAGAAAGAGCAGGGAGTAGGCCTCATACTCGACTGGCCAAAGAGATGATGTGGCGCCCCTGAGGCTTCCGTCGCCACAGAGACATTGCACCCCAGTCAGAGGTGTGATGTCCCATCCTGGGTAAGGAAAGGGGTACATGCCAGTTCACAGGTAAAACTGCAGTACACCCATTGCTAGGCACACACTGGGACAAGGGATAGTGGCAGTAACCCTCCCATGCTGCATGCTGGGAGGGGTCGTAAGACCCATCCCTGCTCCCATAGGGTGGTAGCTTAGCAACTGGGGGGTGGGGAGAGCCAGCCGAGTGTAGAGCAGAGAGGAAGGTCAGAGTTTCAGTTTACCTCAGAGAGTGAGAGAGTGAGGAACCAGCATGTAGCTGTGAAAGAGAAAGGAGCTCTGTGAGTTCAGAGTGTCCGCACAGAGAAAGAAAGCAACAGAGAAGGAGAGAAACAGAGAGTGGAAGAAGAGCTCTAGTCAGGCAGGAGCTAAAGAAAGAAGAAAGTGACGCTTCCTGGTGAAGACCCTGGGACTCGGAGGGTCCAGGTGACACCAAGCAGGGAACGAAGGGATTCCAGGGCCACAGATAGCTTCAGAGCTGGTGGCCAGTGAAGTCAGCAGAGAAAGGACACAATTAGAGGGGTGCACTGGCATTTACCCCCAGATCTACCCGGGATCGGCGGAGGTCCCTGACGGTGGTCCCAGCAGTCCAAAGGCTCCTGCAGGCCTTGACAAGAACTGTGAGTAAAGACCTTGAAACTGCACCCCTGGTGTTGCCTCAGTTATTTCTCTGCATAGACACTAATAAGCACCAACATTGTCCCCGGGGCACCGCTCCACCTGTGGGGAGCAGTACCACCATTGCTGCCATATCATCACCCCGGAGGCCTCACACAGCAGCGGCGGCTTAATAGCCGCAAACCACAGGTGGCGTCACGAACACAAACCCCAAGTCATCAGCCATATTTAACTGACACCCACCAGGGCCACGGAGTCGGGCCCCGCCACCACTGACTACCCCCGGACTAGTCCGGCACGGCACCGGGTGTCCCATAGCCCTGGGGTGGGCGAGTCAATGACCCCAGCTACTTCCAGGCCGGCCGGAGCCCTCTACCACCTGTAACGGTCTCCCAGGACTAACCGTTTACCCAGTAAAAGAGGAGAAGGTAAAGAGACTGTTGTTTGTATCCAGTCCTTTCACCGCCCTTTCGGCCCTGCACTACACCACAACTACACCGACACAAGCACCAACCGGTGCCCCGGGGTCCAGCTCTACCTGTGGGGAGCAGTACCACCATTGCTGCCGTTCCATCACCCCCGAAGGCCCCATACAGCAGCGGCGGCTTAATAGCCGCAAACCACAGGTGGCGTCACGAATATAAACTTTAAGCACCCCCACTGAAGCCATATTAATTGACTCCCGCCAGGGTCACGGAGTCGGGCCCCGCCACCACTGACTACCCCCGGACTAGTCCGGCCCGACACCGGGTTTCCCATAGCCCTGGGGTGGGCGAGTCAATCATAAGAATCTTTGGGTTTAAAACGCGTAAGATGTTTTTGAACCTACTGAATGTCCTGTCAACATGGATATGTTTTTTTATGTAGACGAGTTTCTGGAATCCCATTTACTTTATCTTCATTGCCTTGCTTTCTTGAACCTGGAGCTACTCACCTTGCACCGTCCTGAAAACTAAAGTCTGGGAGTCCTTTCACTACATGGGTGAGCTTAAGAGTTTTTTTTTTACTTTTTACAAATTCTGGTCTAAGTCAGCATTGTAAGCCTTTCGACAGTTGAAAGAGGCATTCGTGAGAGCTCTGGTGTTGCACCACCCTGATCTTAACAAGCAGTTACTCCTAGACTTTGTCGGGGATATCAGTCTCTTGTGCTTTCTTCTCTAAACTGTTCTTTTAGGCTGAGCAAAACTATACTATCGGACATCGTTAATTACTGGACATTAGGATGGAACTTAAACAATGGAGACATCTATTGGAAGGTGCCAGCTCTCCAGTGATAATATACATGGACCATAAGAACTTAACCTTTCTGCAGTCCACCCAACGGTTAAATCATTGACAAGCCAGGTGGGCACTCTACTTTGCTCGGTTTAACTTTGAATTGCACTTCCTTCCTGTGGAGAAGAACGTGAGTGGGTGCTTTGTCTCAAACCTTCTGTGTAGATTATTGAAATGAGGAATGATAGTATATAACTAACCTGGCAAAGTGTGTCGAAGTGGCTCCAGTTCTTTTAAAAGACATTCCTTTGTCCCTTTTGCTAAGAGGAGAATTCTGTCCTGGGGACACAAATCCAAGCCTGCTGTCCATATGAGCATACGCAAGTCCATTGAGCTGATTGCTCATAGCTTCTGATTGCCTTCGCTGGCTCAAGGATATTCAGGACTTTGTAACTGCTACTTGTCTACAGTGCACCAGAAACAAGTACTCCAGAGAAAAGCCAGCTGGTCCCCTCAGCATCTACTAGTTTCCTCCGCTGCCTGGCAACACATAGCCATAGACATCCTCATGGATCTGCCTCTGTCTGAGGGTTGCAATATCATCTGGGTCCTGGTGGGTCGGTTTTCCAAAATGGCTCACTTCATTCCTCTATGCAGCCTTCCCTCCTAAAGACCATATATCGGATGAAGACTCACATGGACTAGAGGAGAGGTTCATCAACTCAGTATCATCCTAGAGATAACGTCTAGCTGTCTTCCCAGAATATTCTCCTGAAGGTGCTCTCGTACGAAATCCTCACTCAACGTAATCTGGTGACCTACTGTCTTCAACTCCCTGTGAATCTACGGATCCTTAACTGCTTTTATGTGTTGTTCCTAAAGCCAGCAGTCCTGAATCGCTTCTCAAAGCCCCGTGCTACTTCCACTATTGCTGTTTCTGAGGTTTCCTCAGACATCTTCGAGGTTAGGGACATCCTGAATTCAAAAAAGATTTGGTGGTGTATCTTCTATTTGGTGGACTGGAAAGGCTTTGGACCTGCGGTGAGATCCTGGGAGCCTGAGGAGAAAATGTGTGCTCCTGTCATATTGGATACAAATAGCAGCAAGGGACACTGAAGGCAATATTCCTGCACAAAATTGCCTCACAAAAAATCAAAATCTAGGCTATAGCACCAAGTGAGGAATAAGGAGTAAAACTTAACCTTTAATCATAAATATTTCAAATATCCAAGTACAAAACACCTCAACCATATAAAAACACAATTGTCCTGCATAAAGTGCACTGTGCAGACAAAATATCTATAGGTCGCAACTATATCGCGTTATGATAAAGACCGATGCAGGATATAGGGATATAGCATATATTGGTATTTTCACCCATGAGGGTATTAATGTAATAATAAATACAATTGATCACCAAAGACATTAGTACCTATCTGGGCCCATGAGGGAATATGTGCAAAATCACAAATTGTTTTCAAATAGACAGTGGTCCAAGTTAATAAGCAATAGATACCCCTCATTCACATGAAAGCAAACATGGACAAAGTAGGAAAAATCTCACCCATCCAGGGATTCCTACTATCCATCACATCAAATTTTTGTCTGGTGGAGTTGTAGGTAGGCACCAGGATCCTGTGTCCAGGTTTGTCTGGCCCTAACTCCCATAGGCTCCCGTCCTTACAAGGACGGTCCACATCTATTCCTATTCGCCATCGCCTTAGATGCCCCACATGCTCCCCGACACATTTCGTCCCTCCACAGGACTCATCAGGGGAAAAGATATATAGTCCTCATAGAAAGGCCTAGTGCTGGAATCCAGACACAGAACACCAGGCTGCTGTAGATAGCCGGTCCCACTCAGACTGAACTATATATACACAAATGTACCTGGGGTAAACCAGTCAGAGATTGTCCCAAGAGAAGAGTAGTTGTTTGGTCATTAAGACTCCCCTGCTAAATCAGTCACCATAGAAGAAAGGGCTGGAACACACGCTGAGACTCCATTCAAAGAAGCGCTATGCACGTGCGCCATGGAGCCTGACAGTTCCGGGTAAACAGAACGCTGAATTTCAGGATAAATTCCCGGAACGCAGACAATGGAACGCATATAGTCACAGTAGGTGGTGTGATACTAACATCATCGTGTGATGCAAGTCCACACCTACAGTTTCCAAGGCAACCCGCATCACCGCTTACGGAGAGCCTTGCAGCCAAAACACCACACCTACAGTTTCCCCAGCAATTCGCGTCACCGCTTGCGGAGAGCCCTGCAGCCAGAATACCACCCAGACCCAGGCCCTGGATCGCATAGGATTTCAGATGCACTATCGGAATGTAACATGATGCACACTATTGCAATCAATTTCCATAACCATATCACATACAGTTAGGTCCAGAAATATTTGGACAGTGGACACAAGTTTTGTTATTTTAGCTGTTTACAAAAACATGTTCAGAAATACAATTATATATATAATATGGGCTGAAAGTGCACACTCCCAGCTGCAATATGAGAGTTTTCACATCCAAATCGGAGAAAGGGTTTAGGAATCATAGCTCTGTAATGCATAGCCTCCTCTTTTTAAAGGGATCAAAAGTAATTGGACAAGGGACTCTAAGGGCTGCAATTAACTCTGAAGGCGTCTCCCTCGTTAACCTGTAATCAATGAAGTAGTTAAAAGGTCTGGGGTTGATTACAGGTGTGTGGTTTTGCATTTGGAAGCTGTTGCTGTGACCAGACAACATGCAGTCTAAGGAACGCTCAATTGAGGTGAAGCAGAACATCCTGAGGCTGAAAAAAAAGAAAAAATCCATCAGAGAGATAGCAGAAATGCTTGGAGTAGCAAAATCAACAGTCGGGTACATTCTGAGAAAAAAGGAATTGACTGGTGAGCTTGGGAACTCAAAAAGGCCTGGGCGTCCACGGATGACAACAGTGGTGGATGATCGCCGCATACTTTCTTTGGTGAAGAAGAACCCGTTCACAACATCAACTGAAGTCCAGAACACTCTCAGTGAAGTAGGTGTATCTGTCTCTAAGTCAACAGTAAAGAGAAGACTCCATGAAAGTAAATACAAAGGGTTCACATCTAGATGTAAACCATTCATCAATTCCAAAAATAGACAGGCCAGAGTTAAATTTGCTGAAAAACACCTCATGAAGCCAGCTCAGTTCTGGAAAAGTATTCTATGGACAGATGAGACAAAGATCAACCTGTACCAGAATGATGGGAAGAAAAAAGTTTGGAAAAGAAAGGGAATGGCACATAATCCAAGGCACACCACATCCTCTGTAAAACATGGTGGAGGCAACGTGATGGCATGGGCATGCATGGCTTTCAATGGCACTGGGTCACTTGTTTTTATTGATGACATAACAGCAGACAAGAGTAGCCGGATGAATTCTGAAGTGTACCGGGATATACTTTCAGCCCAGATTCAGCCAAATGCCGCAAAGTTGATCGGACGGCGCTTCATAGTACAGATGGACAATTACCCCAAGCATACAGCCAAAGCTACCCAAAAGCTCATGAGTGCAAAAAAGTGGAACATTCTGCAATGGCCAAGTCAATCACCAGATCTTAACCCAATTGAGCATGCATTTCACTTGCTCAAATCCAGACTTAAGACGGAAAGACCCACAAACAAGCAAGACCTGAAGGCTGCGGCTGTAAAGGCCTGGCAAAGCATTAAGAAGGAGGAAACCCAGCGTTTGGTGATGTCCATGGGTTCCAGACTTAAGGCAGTGATTGCCTCCAAAGGATTCGCAACAAAATATTGAAAATAAAAATATTTTGTTTGGGTTTGGTTTATTTGTCCAATTACTTTTGACCTCCTAAAATGTGGAGTGTTTGTAAAGAAATGTGTACAATTCCTACAATTTCTATCAGATATTTTTGTTCAAACCTTCAAATTAAACGTTACAATCTGCACTTGAATTCTGTTGTAGAGGTTTCATTTCAAATCCAATGTGGTGGCATGCAGAGCCCAACTCGCGAAAATTGTGTCACTGTCCAAATATTTCTGGACCTAACTGTACACTTCAAAGAGAAGGGGGGGATTTTTAATTTGAGACCCACATTATCAAGATTGCACAGTGGCACAAACAAAATATTCTGTAACCTATCCCCTAACAAAGAGTATCGTATATTGAATTATTATGCATAAGCGTAAATCACACTAGATAAATACTTCTTACCCAAAAATTCTCAAAAAGACACTTACTCAATGACAAGACAAAAGTCTATTATTTTGTATAAAAAATTATAGAGTACATCTAGCTAAAGGGAGAAGTGTATAGAACACTATGGTGTTTCATGTATTCTCATATACTTGAGATATAAACAATAATCTCAAGTAAGTTCAAGTCTGGACCAGGGAAATGCAGTGGATGTTGTGTATATGGACTTTTCAAAAGCTTTTGATACGGTGCCACACAAAAGGTTGGTACATAAAATGAGAATAATGGGGATAGGGGAAAATATGTGTAACTGGGTTAAAAACTGGCTCAGTGATAGGAAACAAAGGGTGGTTATTAATGGTACGTACTCGGACTGGGTCTCAGTTCATAGTGGGGTACCACAGGGGTCAGTATTGGGCCCGCTTCTTTTCAACATATTTATAAATGACCTTGTTGGGGGCATGCGGAGTAGAATTTCAATATTTGCAGATGATACTAAACTCTGCAGGGTAATCAATACAGAGGAGGATAATTTTATATTACAGGGAGATTTATGTAAATTGGAGGATTGGGCTGAGAAGTGGCAATTGAAGTTTAATGTAGATAAATGTAAGGTCATGCACTTGGGTAGAGGAAATAACATTTATGATTATGTACTTAATTGTAGAACACTGGGTAAAACAGACACAGAAAAAGACTTGGGTGTATGGGTGGATGGTAAACTTCACTTTAGTGGACAGTGTCAGGCAGCTGCTGCCAGGGCTAATAAAATAATGGGATGTATTAAAAGAGGTATAAGTGTTCATGAAAAAAATATAGTTCTACCTCTGTACAAGTCACTAGTGCGACCGCACTTAGAATACTGTGTACAATTCTGGTCACCGATATATAAGAAGGACATAGCTGAACTGGAGAGGGTGCAGAGAAGAGCGACCAAGATTATTAGAGGAATGGGTGGGCTGCAATACCAAGACAGGTTATTAAACTTGGGGTTATTTAGTTTGGAAAAACAAAGGCTTAGGGGGGATCTAATCACAATGTATAAATATATGAGGGGACAGTACAGAGACCTTTCCAAAGATCTTTTTACACCTAGGCCTGTGACTGGAACACGTGGGCATCCGCTACGTCTTCAGGAAAGAAGGTTTAATCATAATCACAGACGAGGATTCTTTACTGTACGAGCAGTGAGACTGTGGAACTCTCTGCCGCATGATGTTGTAATGAGTGATTCACTACTAACATTTAAGCAGAGCCTGGACGCCTTTCTTGAAAAATTTAATATTACCAGTTATGTATATTAGATTTTATGACAGGGTATTGATCCAGGGAACTAGTCTGATTGCCGGATGTGGAGTCAGGAAGGAAATTTTTTCCCCATTGGAACTTGTTTGCCACATTGGGGTTTTTTTTGCCTTCCTCTGGATCAACATGTTAGGCTACGGGTTGAACTAGATGGACTTAGAGTCTCCCTTCAACCTTAAAAACTATGATGATGATGATGATGAATAAGAGTAGTGTGAGAGAAGAAGGGTTTTTTTGTACCGTAAAAAACAGGGGTCTGGAACCTATGGCTCACGAGACAGAAGTGGCTCTTCTGATGGCTGCATCTGACTTGCAAACAAATCTTTAATAAAAAAAACTACTGTATTTTCCAGTTTGTAAGACGTACTTTTTTTTGGGGAGAGGGGAATGGGGGTACGCCTTACAAACTGCATATGGCTTACCGGGGCAGCAGTGGTGGCACGGGGTTGGCGATATTCTGGGCTCATGGGGTGTCACGGTAGCGAGCACCATTGACTGTGGACTGCTTTGAATCTCCCACAGTTGATGAGATCGACTTCAAGAAAATGGCCGCGGAGGCGGCATGTGCACAGATAGGACTCCACGGCCATTTTCTTGAAGTCCATTGCGTCGATCTGCGCACACACCGCGGCCATTTTTTTAAAGTTAATCTCGTCGACTGCAGGAGATTCAAAGCAGCTTACCAGCAGATCAATGACGCCTGCCGCCGTGACACCCCACGAGCCCACAGCAGTATCTCAACCCTCCGCACACTGACCCTCTTGAGCTGCGACACCCCCTCCTTCGTGCCCATATCATCGACTACCCTGCCTCCCGGGACCTTCTGAGCTCCTCCATTACCGCCGCACCCCTGATGTTTATGGCTCTCACAGAATTACATTTTAAAATATGTGGCGTTTATGGCTTTCTCAGCCAGAAAGCTTCACGACCCCTGGAATAAACCCTCCACACTATATACAAAGTAAGGGTCAAAATTCATGTACATCCTTAAGATACTTTATGCAGATTATATACACATTGATGGAAAAAAGAAAAAAGGAGAGACAAGGACCTTGACCAAAGATATTAAATAGTACCATTTGCCCTTATATAAAGCAGTCAAAATTTAGCTGCTCATTAAGGCCTTTTGGTGACATCGTGTCCAGTTTGAAGATCCACCTTGTCTCACGCTGTAAGACAAGGCAGTCCCAATCCCCTCCTCTAGGTCATGGGGTGCGGTTGGTGACTGTTCACATTAAGTCATCAGGCTTTGTCCACAGGCTATTTACTTCATGCAGCATTTGCTTGGACCTGTCCTCTAGGTCATGCAATTTCTTGAGCTGCTTCGCCACGTCACGGCAAATCTCATTTGAAGCAGTCCTACACTAAAATATTTTTATAAAATGTGCCATACGGCCTCACATATGAATAGTAGAACTGCTCTTAGCAGCACTCACCTGGTCTATTTCAATCCCGTACCCATGACTGAGTCATGGCTGTGGGCGGGACAGGTCCAAGCAAATGCTGCATGAAGTAAATAGCCTGTGGACAAAGCCTGATGACTTAATGTGAACAGTCACCAACCGCCAAAATCCAGACAGATGGAATACATCCCAAATTGGGGTGCAAAGCAAGGTGGAGGTCAACCACCGACCAATTCAATGAAGAAAAAACAAAAAGCAGCACCAAATGTGCACTACAGCACTAAACATTCCAAACTGTACTTATTTTAAAAATTTTGAGATTTTTGGCAAAAAATTGCAATTTCTTGAGCTGCTTCGCCACGTCACGGCAAATCTCATTTAAAGCAGTCCTACACTAAAATATTTTTATAAAATGTGCCATACGGCCTCACATATGAATAGTAGAACTGCTCTTAGCAGCACTCACCTGGTCTATTTCAATCCCGTACCCATGACTGAGTCATGGCTGTGGGCGGGACAGGTCCAAGCAAATGCTGCATGAAGTAAATAGCCTGTGGACAAAGCCTGATGACTTAATGTGAACAGTCACCAACCGCCAAAATCCAGACAGATGGAATACATCCCAAATTGGGGTGCAAAGCAAGGTGGAGGTCAACCACCGACCAATTCAATGAAGAAAAAACAAAAAGCAGCACCAAATGTGCACTACAGCACTAAACATTCCAAACTGTACTTATTTTAAAAATTAATATCATCAATGTAGCGTGCCCAGAGTTCCACCCTATGAATTTCGTCTGTCTCGTCTTCCTCGGTAAACACCATGGTTTTCTCCCACCAGCCCAGGAACAATTTAGCCATCGAGGTACCCCTGAGCTGGTGGAAATCTCTACCATTGAAATCAAATAAGTTCCTTGTCAGACAGAATTCCAAGACCCTCAATATAAAGGCGTTATGTCATATTGGAAAGGTTTCTCAATCAGGCTGGCCAAGTAAGGAAGTGGTGTAGGGGGGCTTGTATCCTTGTTTCATCTGACCTCACCACTAGTGATGTCGACTTTGTATTCTGACTCTATGCTGCCTGCTCCGAACTCAGACAGTTTGACTATGTATTTTCCTTCGTCTACCTGTACACGAGTCTCTTGACCCACAAGTTAGCTGCCGTAGATCCTGGGACTGTCCTGGAGTGGTACCTGGTGACTATTCTCACCACCAGAGACTCTAGTGAATAACAGGAAGTCACTTAGTCACGCCCCTGCAGGATAAATCCGGCCCATGGCGCAGTGGGTCCACTCCCTTCAGTGTTACAGTAATACAGCTTCATCCATTAATTTCATAGAATTGAATAATTATGTCTATAACCATTATGGGGGCAATGTCTGTACTTTGCAACATTAATGGGCATTCATTGTACCTGCTATTTCTATCTTTGCACCTAATGTGGCTGGTAATACTTTGGAGACCTTTGTAGCTGACTTTGACTATGCACAGCAATGTTATAGAGGTCTGACTAAAGCACTAAGTGTGCATGGTTACAATATAGGGCATTGGCTCGCTCTGACATTGTTATGGTCTCAATAGTGCAGTCTTTGATGAAAAAACCTTTGAGTATGAGGAAACAGGATTAGAAGGTCGCCGGATTATGAGCTGGAATCGCAGTTGACTACAAGAACCTGAATTATAATGTCAAAAGTTTACTGAGACTGTGGCACAGACAGAGCTGCTGTCAGACACACGGAGGATTATCCTCGTCACGGCACGCTAGCACATGATCACTGCAGGTCTAATACATGGCGGCAGAATGGGTGACGGCACAGTGCTATCTACATCGAAAATCCACAGAATTTCCATCGTGTTTGGATATTTTCTAATTATCTTACAAAAAGTGGACTGTCTTGTATGACTTCCATCAGAAAATAGGGTTAAATGAAAACATTCATAGCTTTCCCAGAAACTCGTTGCACTATATTTCTTATTCTTCTCCAAGCTCAGAACTGAGGTGCCAAACCTGATTACCCACCAGAAGGTTTTAGCCTCAGCAGGGGCCATATCTATAGTTTCATAGTTTTAAGGTTGAAAGTAGACTCCAGTCCATCAAATTCAACCTATAGCTTAACATGTTGATCCAGGGAAAGCAAAAATCCCATTGTGCAGACAGTACCGTAAGCTCCAAATTAGTGGAAAACCTCATGGTGCAGACACTAACAGCTTCATATTAGGTTAAAAATTCCTTCCGGACTCCACATACGGCAATCAGTCTAGTTCTCTGGATCAATGCCCCATCACAGAATCTGGTGCCCATAACCAGTAATATTACATTTTTCAAAAAGGGAATCCAGGCCCCTCTTGAATTGTAGTAGTGAATCAACCATTACAGCATCATGTGGCAGAGAGATCCATAGGCTCCCTGCATCTGTGATTTTGATTAAACCTTTTTTGCTCTAGACATAGGAGATTCCCCCAGTCCCCGTCACAGGCCTAGGTGTAAAGAGATAATTTGAAAGCTCTCTGTAGTGTCCCCTCATACAGTAAATTACAAAAGTGAGTACACCCCTCACATTTTTGTAAATATTTCATTATATCTTTTCATGGGACAACATCAAAGTTATGTCACTTTGACACAATGTACAGTATTCAGTGTACAACTTGTATAACTGTGTAAAGGCCGCTTTACACGCTGCGACATCGCTCAAGAGATCTCGTTGGGGTCACAGAATTTGTGACGCACATCCGATCGCTTTAGCGATGCCGTTGCGTGTGACACCTATGAGCGATTGTGCATCGTCGCAAAAACGTGCAAAATCGCTCATCGGTGACATGTGGGTCCATTCTCGAATATCGTTGCTGCTGCAATAACGATGTTGTTCGTCGTTCCTGCGGCAGCACACATCACTCCGTGTGACACCGCAGGAACGAGGAACCTCACCTTACCTGCGGCCGCCGGCAATGCGAAGGAAGGAGGTGGGCGGGATGTTACTTCCCGCTCATCTCCGCCCCTCCGCTTCTATTGGGCGGCGGTTCAGTGACGCTGCTGTGACGTCGCTGTGACGCTGAACGAACCGCCCCCTTAGAAAGGAGGCGGTTCGCCGGTCACAGCGACGTCGCAGGGCAGGTAAGTAGTGTGACGGGTCCGCGCGATGTTGTGCACCACGGGCAGCGATTTGCCCATGTCGCACAACTGATGGGGGCGGGTACCCATGCTAGTGATATCGGTCACGATATCGCAGCGGGTAAAGCGGCCTTTAGGCTATGTGCGCACGCTGTGTTTTTTGCCGCGTTTTTTCATGTTTTTCATGTGCGTTTTTGGTCAGAAAACTGCATGAATTTGCTTCCTCAGCAAAATCTATGAGTTTTCATTTTTGCTGTCCGCACAGTGCTTTTTTTTTTAGCTGCATTTTTGAACTGACAAAAAAAAGCAACATGTCAATTTTTTCTGCGTTTTTTCACCCATGCAATGCATTGGAAAAATGCAGCAAAACATAGCCAAAAATACACCAAAACGCGGTAAAAACGCATGCGTGGTCACAAAAAAAGGCAACGTGCGCACATAGCGTTAATTTGGTGCTCTCTAAATAACTCAGCACACAACCATTCATGTCTAAACCACTGGCAACAAAAGTGAGTGCATACACAGCTAAATGAAAATGGCAAATTGTGCCCAAAATGACAATATTTTGTGAGGCCACCATTATTTTCAAGCACTGACTTAACTCTCTTGAGCAAGGAGGTCAGTAGAGCTTCACAGGAGCCGCTGGATCCTCTTCCATCCTCCATGATGACATCACAGAGCTGGTGGATGTTAGAGACCTTGCACTCTTCTAATTTCCATTTGAGGAGGCCACACAGATGCTGAATAGGGTTTAGGTCTGGAGACGCTTGTCCAGTCCAGCATCTTTAAATCCTTTTTCTTTAGCAAGGCAGTGGTGGTCTTGGAGTGGTGTTTGGGGTCGTTATCATATTGGAATACTTACCCTGCTGCCCAATTTCCAAAGGGAGGGGATTATGCTCTGCTTCAGTATATCACATTACATCCTAGTATTCATGGTTCCCTCAATGAACTGTAGCTCTCCACAGCTGGCAGCACTCATGCAGCCCCAAACCATGATATTTCTACCACAATGCTTGACTGTAGGCAGGTCACACTTGTCTTTGTACTCTTCACCTGATTGCCACCCCACACGCTTGACACAATCTCCACCAAATAAGTTTATCTTGGTGTCCTGGACCTGCCATGGTTCCAGTAATCCATGTCCTTATTCTGCTTTTCTTCAGGAAACTGATTGTGAGATTTCTTGTTCATCATCTTTAGAAAAGGCTTCCTTCAGACCAATTAGATGCAGTGTCCGGGCGTATGGTCTGAGCACTGATAGGATGACCGCCTACCCCTTTAACCTCTACAGAAATACTGGTAGGAATCATACGTCTATTTTGAAATTACAACCTCTAGATATGATACTGAGTACATGCACTCAACATCTTTGGTCAACCATCGTGAGTCCTGTTCTAAGTGGATCCTGTCTTGTTAAACCCCTGTATGGTCTTGGCCACTGTACTGCAGCTCAGTTTAAGGGTGTTAGAAATGTTCTTATAGCATAGGCCATCTTTATGTAGAGAAACAATTCTTTTTTTCAGATGCTCACAGAATTCTTTGCCATGAGGTGCCATGTTAACCAGTATGGGAGCAATAACACCAAATGTAACACAGCTGCTCCCCATTCACACCTGAGACCTTGTAACACTAATGAGTCACATGACATCATGGAGAGAAAATGGCTAATTGGGCATGGTTAATTGGGCAACCCTTGGCCATTTTCACTTAGGGGTGTACTCACTTTTGTTGCCAGCAGTTTAGACATTAATGGATGTGTGTTGTGTTATTTAGTGGGCACCAAATTTACACTGTTATACAAGCTGTACACTGATTACTGTACATTGCATCAAACCGTCATATCTTCAGTGTTGTCCCATAAATAGATATAATAAAATAATTACAAAAAGTGAGGGGTGTACTCACTTTTATAATATACTGTATATTTGTACATTTTAGTAATATTGCTGCTAAGCCCTCATATTGCCAAACTAAATAAGCCCAAGTTTACTAACCTGTCCTGGTACTGCTTCCACCCATTCCATTAATAACCTTGGTCGCTCTTCTCTGCGCCCGCTCTAGTTCAGCCATGTCCTTCTTACACATCGGAGACTCATATATGATGGATATGTGCTACAAGTCTATATTGTATATTATATTTAATAGCCTTATATACCGCAGCTCATCAGCACATTGTCACTGGGAATCTGGATCCAAAAAAATGCTTGTCTTATTTGACCAACGTCTTTTAAATACAGTAATACACCACCGAATAATACAGTCATATAGCGACTAAATACACCATGTTCCAAATGATTAAGCAAATGATATTTTTCTCTGATTTTCTTAAATGGTCGGTGCAAATGACAGTCAGTCTAATAAAAGTCATCACCTGTTAGAGTATACATCAAATTTTATTGAAGAAACCTCCCAATGATAACAGTTTAATCTTTAGAATTAAAAAAAAACCCTCAAAATGCACTGTTCCAAATTATTAGAGGTTCTAAACATTTTATATGTTTTAAAGAACTGAAAATGCTCATTTGTGGAATTTGCAGCATTAGGAGGTCACATTCACTAAAATAAAAGCTATTTAAATCGAAAACATCCTAACAGGCAAAGTCACATATTGACATAGGAACCCATCTTTGATATCACCTTCACGATTCTTGCATCCATTGAACTTGTGAGTTTTTGGAGAGTTTCTGCTTGAATTTCTTTGCATGATGTCAGAATAACCTCCCAGAGCTGCTGTTTTGATGTGAACTGCCTCCCACCCTCATAGATCTTTTGCTTGATGATACTCCAAAGGTTCTCTATAGGTTTGAGGTCAAGGGAAGATGGTGGCCACACCATGAGTTTATCTCCTTTTATGCCCATAGCAGCCAATGACACAGAGGTATTCTTTGCAGCATGAGATGGTGCATTGTCATGCATGAAGATGATTTTACTCCTGAAGGCACGTTTCTGCTTTTTGTACTATGGAAGAAAGTTGTCAGTCAGAAACTCTATATACTTTGCAGAGGTCAATTTCACACCTTCACGAACCCTAAAGGGGCTTACCAGATGTCTCCCCATGATTCCGGCCCAAAACATGACTCCTCCACCTCCTTGCTGACATCGCAGCCTTGTTAGGACATGGTGGCCATCCACCAACCATCCACTACTCCATCCATCTGGACCATCCAGGGTTGCTCGACACTCATCAGTAAACAAGACTGTTTGAAAATTAGTCTTCATGTATGTCTGGGCCCACAGCAACTGTTTCTGCTTGTGAGCACTGGTTAGGGGTGGCCGAATAGTAGGTTTATGTGCAACAGCAAGCCTTTAAAGGATCCTACACCTTGAGGTTCGAGGGACTCCAGAGGCACCAGCAGCTTCAAATATCTGTTTGCTGGTTTGTAATGGCTTTTTAGCAGCTGCTTTCTTAATCTGATGGACTTGCCTGGCAGAAACCTTCCTCATTCTGCCTTTATCAGCACGGACCCGTATGTGCTCTGAATCAGCCACAAATCTCTTCACAGTACGATGATCACGCTTACGTTTTCGTGAAATATCTAATGTTTTCATTCCTTGGCCAAGGTATTGCACTATTTGATGCTTTTCAGCAGCAGAGAGATCCTTTTTCTTTCCCATGTTACTTGAAAACTGTGGCAAGCTTGACCCCTTAACGACCGCGGGCAGTAATATTACGTCCTAGCGGTCATAGTGTTACTGCCCACCGTCAGATGCCGGCAGCTTGCCGCGATCGACGCACAGCTCAGCTGATTTTCACAGCTGAGATGAGCACCTGCTAGGCACGAGCAGAATCGTTATCTGCTCGTGCTGTTTAACCCCTTAAATGACGCTGTCAATATGTGACAGCGCCATTATAACGGCATCGCCGGTAAACATTTACTTACCGGCCGATACCGTAAGTCACGTGATGTGATTACGTGACTTCCGGTGGTTGTCATGGTAGCACAGGGTCATGTGATGACTCCTGTAGCTCACATGAATTACTTTCGGTTTCACTCGGCCCGGAGCTGAGTGAGGCAGAAAATTAGCATATCTGCTGTTTACAGCTGTATAGCTGTGATCAGCAGATATGGCAGAGCGATCGGATTGTTGATCCATATAACCCCCTAGGCCTAGGAAAACTAGTAAAATAAAAAAAGCAAAAAAAGTTTTAAAAAAATTAAAAAGTCAAACAAAAAAACCTAAAAGTTCAAATCACCACACTTTCGCCCCATTGAAAATTAAAGGGTTAAAATAATAAAAAAATATACACACATTTGGTATCGCCGCGTTCAGAAACGCCCGATTTATCAAAATATAAAATCAATTAATCTGATCAGTAAACGGCGTAGCGGCAAAAAAATTCCAAACGCCAAAATTACGTTTTTTGGTCATTACAAACTTTGTGCAAAATGCAATAACAGGCAGTCAAAACGTAGCATCTGCGCAAAAATGATACAGTTAAAAATGGCAGCCTGAGATGCAAAAAATAAGCCATCACTGAGCCATAGATCCCGAAAAATGAAAACGCTACGGTCACAGAGTATGGCGTAAAACGTGCGCCACTTTTTTCAGACAAATTTCTAATTTTTTTAACCCCTTATATAAAAGTAAACCTATACATGTTTGGTGTCTACGAACTCGCACAGACCTGAGGCATCACATCCACACATCAGTTTTACCATATAGTGAACACAGTGAATAAAATATCTCAAAAACAATAGTGCTATCACACTTTGTTTCGCAATTTTTCCGCATTTGGAATTTTTTTGCCGTTTTCCAGTACACTATATGTTAAAACTTATGGTTTTATTTAAAAGTAAAGCTGGTTCCGCAAAAAATGAGCCCTCAGATGACCATATTGACTGAAAAATAAAAAAGTTACATCTCTCGGAAGAAGAATGGCGGAAAAAAAAACGGAAAAAAATCGGCCGGTCATGAAGGGGTTAATATTGTGGACCATCCAGTTTTCCTTTTATTGGGCTCACCTGGTAAACTAATTATCACAGGTATCTGAGATTGATTTCAGTGATCCAAAGAACCCTGAGACACAATACCATCAATGAGTTTCATTGAAAAAATAAAAATAATCTTGACACTTAAATCCAATTTGCATAATAATTTGGAACATTGTGTAATACCACTACACAAGGACCAAAGTAATGTGTCACATCATGAGCACACATTACCGTTACAGGCTGAGAGAACAATACCACCATATCAACGCTAAATAAAAATCACTACACAAAGACCTATATTACTACTATACAGTAAGAGAATAATACAGCCATATAAAACGATACAAGGAATAATACCGTTGCACCATGACCACATAGTGGCTGAATACTACCACCCGACTATTAGTGAATAGAAATCACAATATTTTAAGTGAATAATGACACCTTATAGCAGGAGTCTCTGAAGCTCCTTCATGTGGCTTGCAGATACAGTAGACCCTTTGATGATCACGGTCCGGTCCAGGTGGCCACTGACATCAGCGCTTTATTTCAATTACCTTAAATGTGCGTCCTTGGATGCAAATTCAATTCAAAGGTATCATGGCACAGAGCCGAGCTCTGCACTGAAATACCAATGCCACCAGCCAATCAGAAGCCAGCAGCTGACATCAGTAAGCTGGGGCAGTGGCATATGACAACACTTCCAAGCGCTGCCACGGCTGTGGAAAAAAGATGGTGCCAAGATAATGGAGGTCAGGTAAGAAAAATCTTTTTTTGTTATGAGTATGTGAATAATGGCACAATAGGGAACATTACTAGAAGGGGCTAGGACAGGGAACAGTGCTACAAGATAGGTCCAGCATGGGGACAATACTACAAGAGGAGGACAAGGATGGGGATATTACTACAAAATTAGGGCCAGGATAGGGACATTACTACAAAAGGGGAATTAGGATTGGGACATTACTAGAATATTAGAGCCAGGATGGGGGGCATTACTACAAGATGGGGACCAGGATGGGGACATTACTACTAGAAGGGGACCAGGATGGGGTATATTACTAAAGAGAGACCAGGAAGCAGCACATTATTACTAGAGAGGGACATTACTACAAGAAGGGGACTAAGATAGGGGATATTACTCAAGATGAGAACCAGGATGGAGCAAATTACTAGAAGAAGGTAACCAGGATGGGGAATATTACTACAAGAGTGGAACCAGGATGGTTGACATTACTACAAGATGGGGACCAGAATGGGGGACATTACTACAAGATGGGGAAGGGATGCGACACATTACTAGAAGAGAGGGACCAGGAAGGGGCACATTACTACAAGACAGTGACTAGGATGGGGTACATTACTACAAGATGAGGATCAGCATGGTCAATATTGTGTCCGAATAATTTCCTTGAGAGTAATTTTCTAAATGTTCACATTTTGAGGAATTTCTGCAGATTTGGCAGAATAAGAGCTCTGCAAATGGCGGCCAGATATTATTTTCATAAACTCTGTGACCCAAAAGACAAATGGCCCTCATTCTCTTGTTTGCCCTGCCGTGTGCCCAAATGGAATTGTATGACCACATTTAGGGTATTGCTGTATTTGGGGGAAATAAATTATACGGTACGTTTTATCTTTGTATCCGTGATTAATATGAAACATTTTGATTTTAATCTATTTATTTTCATTTTCACAGCCCAATGGTAAAGAAATTGGTGAAACACTTATGGGATTAAAAGGAACATCACAGCCCCAGAAAAATTACCAAAATGGGGTCACTTGTGGGGGTTTCTGCTGTTCTGATACCACAGGGGTTTCACAATTGGTGACCGCAAACTATATTACTGCCAAATTTGTGCTCCAAAAAGCCAAATAACGATTCTTTCCTTATGAGCGCCAGCGTGTGCACACATAGTAGTTTCCAAATACATATTGATGGTGCTGCAGTCGAGAGAAATTGCTTTAAATATTTTAGGATTTATTTCCTCCTATTTCTGGAATTAAAAAGAATTGGGGAAAAAAGTAATTTTATCATTTCTACGACACAGTATTCTGAAATTCTGTGAATCACCAGTGGGTTCAAAATGCTCTCCACACCCTAAGGCCCCTTTCACACGTCAGTGATTCTGGTACGTTTGTGCTTTTTTTTAAACGTACCAGAATCACTGACATACGCAGACCCATTATAATGAATGGGTCTGCTCACTCGTCAGTGATTTTTCACTGCACGTGTCTCCGTGCAGCGTACCCGCGTGTGCGTGATTGGTGCACAGAGACATGTCCATTTTTTTCTGGCATCACTGATGTTCCACGGACCATGCAGTGGTGTGGTCCGTGAAACACGTGCCAGAAAAAAACGTGCATTTAAAATAATAAACATTTTAACTCACCCGGCGTCCAGCGATGTCCTCTGCAGCCCGTCCTCCCTGCTGCTTCTAAGCAGGCTGATTACTGTCGCGCATATTCATTATGCGCGACACAGCCGACCCGGAAGCAGCTGCTGCAGGGGTCCCCGCCGGCTGGATGCTGCGTCGCGGGAGCGATAAGCACCATGGACAGCGGGAGCGGGCACAGGTGAGTGAATCTCTAAGTGCAATCACGGAGAATGGAGCCCGGATTGCACTTAGACAACCCACGTGTGCCGAGATTCACGGCACACGCAGGGACATGTGCGTGTTTTACACGCCAGTGAAAAACGTCTGTGTTTTTCACTGACGTGTGAAACGGGCCTTAGATGAATTCCTTGAAGTGTTTTTGAAATGGAGTCATTTTGTTTCTTTTTTAATTCTTCTTCTCTTTTGGCACCTTGCGGGTCCTCCAAGTAACACCCACAAACTATTCCAGGCAAATCTGCAAAAGCCAAACAGTGTTTCTTTTCTTCCGAACCCTGCTGTGTGTCCAAACAGCAGATTCCGACCACATATGTGGTCTAGCTTTTCCTATTACCCCTTGTAAAAAAGATCAATTTAGGGCTAAAGTGTCATTTTAGTGGTAATATGTAAATTTTAATTCTTGCATCTCAATGTTATACATTGTTGAGAAGACCCAAAAGGTCACTACACCACTAAATAAATTAATTGTAGTTTCTAAAATGGTGTGTTTTGTGTGTATATGTGTGTGAGGGGGAGGGGGGGGGGGTTCTACCATTTTGGCCCTTTGGTGCCACTGCAAATTTGACATGGAGTTCCAAAATGTATTATAGTCAAGATTGCGCTCCAAAAGTCATATTGTGCTCCTTCCCTTCTGTGTCTAACCATGTCTCCAAACAGCAGTTCACAATCACATATGCTATTAGTGCACTCAGGAGAAATTTCTTTACAAATTATGCAATCCATTTTCTCTTGTTACCCTTGTGAAAAGTTAAAATTTAGAACTTAAACCAACATTTTCACAGATTTTTTTTTTTTTTAACTTTCGCTTCATAATGTTACTTTCGTGACGCACCTGAGGTTCCAAAAAAAGTTACTGCATCACAAGATGAATTCCATGAGGGGCATAGTTTCCAAGATCGGGTCACAGTATGGGCTTTCTGCTGTTTTGGCATCTTGGGAGCTCTGAAAATGCAACATTTTGTCCACAATCTATTCCAGTCAAAATTGCGCCCCAATAGTCAAATAACACTCTTTCCCTTCTGTGCTGTACTGTGTTCCAAAACACATCTCCCCATGAATAAGCGGACAGACATATAAGCGAAACATACGTTGGGGGTACTCCACGTGGAGTCCTACTGCATTCTGCACTTTATTCGCACTGGCACTTTTTTTAGGTAAAACCTCTCCTCACTGTTTCCTTGCTTTAATCACTTGATTGAGAAATTGTTGCTCTCAGCGTTTAGGATTTTTTCAATTTGACAATAGTTTGATGATTACGTTTTCCCAGTGCTAATCTAGTGCTTACCCACTGTTTCCTTTTGTGTCATGCAAATTACCTCATCATCACTTTGTTATGGTTAACCCCTTATCAGCTATTGTACATTCCACTTGTTCATTTGTGTATTTTTGAATCGATTTTAATAGCAATTAATAAAAGTGATTTTTATATCTTTTGTACCTACATTACGTTTCTTCTGTGTTTTTATATGTGCTCCAAAACAGTAGATTTCTCCTTCCCTTTCTCCTCCCCCTCTATATTCCCTCCCCCCTTCCATTCCCACCTCCCCTCCAATACCCTTTCCCCCATCCACTTTTAGCCTTCCCTTTCTTCCCTTCCTCTTCCCCTTCTTTGTTCTTTCAACAACATTTTTAAGAATGCATTTTAAATACTTCAATTACCCCCTCTCCTGTTATTGTAAATCCCTTAAGATTTAATAAAGTATACAAAACAGTAGGTTTCAACCACGTGGTGGAGGGCACGGGGCAGGCTTTGTGTAGTAGTCTTGGCAGCAGGGGAACAACAGGTCACAGCACAACCTGTCATTAACCCCTCACCTACCCGTTGCCGCACCACAAACAGGAGGACTCCGTAACAGTCTCAGGCGACACACATTCACTTCTCTTCATCAGACAATAAAGTTCAAACTCGGGTCTTTCTTAAAAAAAACCCAAAACATTCCAACTTTATTCCTGGGATCTTCATACAACTTCGGTCCGCATCCTGCTGGCACTGGTATCCGTTTAATGGGGTGCACACTTCATACAATTTTGCAGCAATCGTTTCTCTGGCACCTGGACACCGTCTAGATTGTATGGGCCTCACTTTCCCTCACTTCACTTCATGTACCATACAGGGACCCGGATCCATCCAGGAGTCTCCCCCTCGTGCCAGGCCATCCAGACATACCCCCACCAACAGGGGCACACTGACCTTTTCATTGAGTGAGGGCTTCTTTTGGTTCCTGCCAGCAGATATCAACGTCAAGCCCCCGACCGTCCGACTAAACCCCTTTCCCTGGGGTATGCAGCTAAACCATCAGTACAGTATCCCGCGTGTCGCAGCCGTGGGGGTGACCCATAAGGTCAGGACTCTTTACTTGGGGGTTCATTCCTCTACATCTCCCGGGGAGTCTCCTCCTCTCTCCTTAACTTTCCCTCATATACCCCTGTTTTCTCCTCCCTCTGCCTACCCAGGTGCCAGGACATACACACTGCAACACTGCCACCTGGTTGTGAACTATACAAAGTATTTTCAGTAACAGGCCATAAGTGTGCCGGGTACAGATGCAGGGGTGGGCCTAACCCTTAAGCCCCCTACACACATATGAGCTAACAGCATGCATTCCCTCTTCCCTGCTGAGCCATGCGGTACACTAAAACTTTAGTTGTCAACTACATATGCCGTATTCAGGAGAAATTGATTTCCAAATGTCACTATCCATTTTCCTCTGTTACCTTTGGGAGATGGAAACATTTACTAAAAAAACAACATTTATACTGAAAAAAATATTATTTAATTAGTTATACATTTTAGGGTAGCCCCTTTGAGTCCAAAAGGGTCACTACACCCGAAGATGAATTCCTTGAGGGGCATGTTTTTAAATTGGGGTCATGACATAGCGTACACAAACTATTCCAGCCCAAATTATGCTCCAAATGTTAAATAACACGCCTTCTCTTCTGTGCCGTATGTCTAAACAGTAGGTTTCATCCACATATGGGCTATAGGCATGTTCTGTAGAAATTGCTTAACAAATTTTTCAGTGCATTCCCTCTTATTACAAGTTGTGAGAAAAAAAAGTTTAAGGCTAAAATAAAACATTTTAGTGAAAATAATGCAATTTTTTATTGTTTTATTCTACTTTGCATCAATTTCTTTTGAAACACCTGACGGGTTAATAAACTTATTTAATGCAGTTTTATTTACTTGAAAGGTTGCAGTTGATGTTTTTAATTATATCATTTTTTGCAGATGCTACTTTTTGATCGCCTGTTATTGCATTTTAAAAAAATTTGTGGCGACCAAAAAACATAATTTTGGCATTTGGAATTTTTTTCTCACCAAGCCATGTACCAATCAGATTAATTGATTTTATATTTTAATAGATCGGGCATTTCTGAATGCAGACATACCAAATATGTGTATTTTTTTTAATTATTTTAGTTTCAATGGGGCGAAAGGTGGGTGTTTTGAACTTTTAGAGATTTTTTTTATTTTTTTCATGGTTTTTAAAACTTTTTTTACATATTTTTATTTATTTTACTAGTGCTCCAAGCGGACTTTATGACTGCAGAGTCTTATCGCCTTTATATTTCTGCTCATTAGAGCAGCATCACTCTGATCAGCAGAAATGCTCCTCTCCTGTAAAGCCTGCTTTACACCTTACAATTAAGCATACAATATCGTATGCAATGTGACACGCCCCCATCGTATGTGCGACACGTTCAATTTGTTGACCGTGTCGCACAAACGATTAATTGCCGTCACACGTACTTACCCTTCCATACGACCTCGATGTGGGCGGCGAACATCCACTTCCTGGAGTGGGAGGGACGTTCGGCGTCACAGCGACGTCACAATGCAGCCGGCCAATTGAAGCGGAGGGGCGGAGATGAGCGGGACGTAAACATCCTGCCCACCTCCTTCCTTCCGCATAGCCGGCGGGACGCAGGTAAGATCTGTTCATCGCTCCCGGGGTGTCACACACTGCGATGTGTGCTGCCTCGGGGACATTGAACAACCCGACGTGCAATTTTTAGCAAAAGAACGACGTGAATGCGATGAACGGTTTTACGCTCAATCGCAATCGCACGTAGCTGTCACACGCTACAACACCACTAACGATGCCGGATGTGCGTCACTTACAACATGATCCCGCCAGTGGCGTAACTACCGCGGTTGCAGCGGTCACGATCGCGACCGGGCCCGGGAGGTTAGGGGCCCGGCGGCCGCCAGGCAGATCAGCAGAAAGCTCCTGTCAGTGTGAGAGGAGCTGCGCTGATGTGTCACAGACCTCACGGCCGCTATTTGACCCGCTGCCGCCGCCGACACCGGGCCCCCCTGCCTGATGTCAGCGGCGGCACCGGGGCCCCCTGCCTGGTGTCAGCGACTGCAGCGTCTCCCCCGTCATCGCGCACAGCGCGGCCGGTGCCGCGCTATGCATCACCATTCTCCCCCTGTGCGATGACGTCACTCCCAAGCGACTGCTGTGCTGAGTGCACAGAGTGCAGGACAGGAGGACACCGACCGCAGCACCGGGAGAACGAGCAGCGGGGAAGACAGCAGCGGTGGAAGGAAGAGAGAAGGTGAGTACTTGTTTTTTTTTTTTTTTAATTTAAGTGAGTAAACGGTGGCCAGAGGCTTGGGAAGGCAGTTCTGGGGAAGCTGCATTATTGTATATGGAAGCCTGGAGAGGCTGCTTTATACATGGAGGTCTGAGGAGGCTGCATTATATGTGGAGGTCTGGGGTAGCTGCATTATTATACATGGAGGCCTGGAGAGGCTGCTTTATACATGGAGGTCTGAGGAGGCTGCATTATATATGGAGGCCTGGAGAGGCTCCTTTATACATGGAGGTCTGAGGAGGCTGCATTATATATGGAGGCATGGAAGCCTGTAGAGGCTGCTTTATACATGGAGGTCTGGGGAGGCTGCATTATATATGGAGGTCTGGGGTGGCTGCATTATTATACATGGAGGCCTGGAGAGGCTGCTTTATACATGGAGGTCTGGGGAAGCTGCATTATTATACATGGAGGCCTGGAGATACTGCATTATACATGGAGGCCTAGAGATACTGCATTATACATGGAGGCCTGAGGAGGCTGGGTGCATTGTTATACATGGAGGCCTGGAGAGGCTGGCTGCTATATTATACATGGAGGCCTGAGGAGGCTGGGTGCATTGTTATACATGGAGGTGGTCTGGAGAGACTGGGTGCTATATTATACATGGAGGCCTGAGGAGGCTGGTTGCATTGTTATACATGGAGGCCTGGAGAAGCTGGCTGCTACATTATACATGGAGGCCTGAGGAGGCTGGCTGCATTATTATACATGGAGGCCTGGAGAGGCTGGCTGCATTATTATATATGGAGGTCTGGGAGGGCTGCATAATACAAAATGAAGGACACCTTATACATGGAATATAGGGGTGCCTTATGCATGGAGGAGTATGGGGCTGCATAATGCAATATGAAGTTTTATGGGGTTGCGTTATAATACATATAGGACTATGGGGGCTACATTATAATATATGGAGGACTATGGAGGCTACCTTATACATGGACTATGGGGGTGCATTATAAAACATTGGGGACTATGTGGTGCAGTATAATATATGGAGAACTATGAGAAATTCATTATAATAATTGGAGGGCTACTTTATACAAGGAGGACTATAGGGCTGCATTATAATATATGGAGGCCTATGTGGTGCAGTATAATACATGGAGAACTATGGGGTGAAATATAATATATAGAGAACTATGAGAAATTCAAGATAATAATTGAAAGGCTACTTTATACATGGAGGATTATGGGGGTGCATTATAATATATGGAGGACTATGTGGTGCAGTATTATATATTGAGTACTATGGGGTGAATTATAATGCATGGAGAAATATGGGAAATGCATTATAATACATGGAGGACTATGGAAGTGTATTCTAATATATGAAGGGTTATGTGGGACCCTTTATACTATTTGGTAGGCTATGTGGGTGCCATTATTGTATTTGGAGAACTATATACAAGGGGGGACAAAGATACAAGCAGGGGATGGGAACGTTTTGTGCTGAGGGAAAAAGGCTCTTTTCCCTCAGCACCCAGCTTTCCCATGCTCTGCTATACATCTTCTCTCAGCACCCAGCTTTCCCATGCTCTGCTATACATCATGTCTCAGCACCCAGCTTTCCCATGCTCTGATATGGGAAAGCTGGGTGCTGAGGGAAAGATGTATTTTAGAGCATGGGGAAGCAGTGTGCCGAGGACAAGATGGATATCAGAAAATAGGAAAGCTGGGTGCTGATAGAGGGATTTCAGGTCATGGGAAATCTGGGTGCTGTGGGTAAGAGCCAAGTGTCAGCATCATTATCCTGTACCCCGAGTGTCAGTGTCATTATCCTGTACCCTAAATGTCGATGTACGTGGAGGGGGGGCCCAGGTCTGAACTTTGCACCGGGGCCCATCAAACTCTAGTTACGCCCCTGGATCCCGCCGACACATCGTTAGATATGTTGTAGCGTGTAAAGCCCGCTTAAGTGTCAGCACTCTGTCGGTTCTCACAGGAAGTGAGTCACGGCAGCATCGGTAGTCATCACCTGACCTTGCGCTACCATAACACATTTGCGCCCTGTGATCGCTTCACGGGGCCACCGATTGCGGTGGGGAACAGCGTCATACCCGTCTCGTCCACTGAAATCGCGCTGTCAGTGTTTGACAGTGCGCTCTAAAGATTTAGCAGATGCGGGTGGATCTCTGATCCACCTGCGCCTGTTAGCCCCACATGTCTGCTGATCAGCAGACGTGAAGGGATTACAGCAGGCTCGAAGCCAGAGCCTGCGGCAACCGGAGTTAGGTGACCAAGGACGTACCAGTACGTGTTTGGTCGTAAAGGGGTTAAATTCACCACTAACATAAAGTACAATGTCCATAAAAAAACAATCTCAGAATCACTGGGATTGGAAGAAGCATTCTAGAGTCATACTATGTAATATGACACAGGTCAGATTTGAAAAATGAGCCTCTGTCAGGAGAGTGAAAACAGGTTTCGGCGGTGAGGGGTTAGAGGACGTTTCACTAAAATGTCCATGTTGAAATGGAAACATGATGTAATAGTGGCTGCAGAGTGTAATAAAACTGTTTTTACGTTAATCTCATCATACCGTTGCGGAGATATTAGCACTCAAAGTATTTGTCTCCTAATGAGTTAATTTTCGTTAACTCCAAGTGGGTTTTATCACAGAGTTTTCACTGGGGACGTGTACTTCTTCCCCCTGTATGACATTGCCCAATCATAAGCAGGGAGCAACACACCAGGAAAAGAATACTCCCCTACCATAGCTTAGAGTATTTGCAGTTTAAGGGCTCACTCAAATACAATGTTTATCGGTGCAAGAAAAAAACGGACGGCACACAGACCATATGATTTTTACGTAGAAATGTAAAAAAAAAAACCAGGATATTCAATCATCCCATGATAGGAAGTTAAAGACACAAGGAAGTGTTGGCACCCTCCACTAACTTGAGCCAAGACAAGGCTTACACGCCTCCACATAAAAAGTCAAGAAAGGATGTTTTTGCCGATCAATGTAAAAATGCTCCTGGTCCTCGTGCTGGGGCGGCCTGAATTATGGGACACCAGGGACACACCGAAACGAGATGCCTCATGGACCTATATTTAGAGACAAATGGACCTGAGATACGAAGACAGCCCACGTGATGTTCAAATTGGAATCAGTAAGTTTTGTTTTCATTCATTAACTGTAGTGTTTGTTTCCCTCATTGCTGTCTCAAATCTTTTGCTTGCCAGTGTGTCGCGCGGGGTTATGGGGTACTCGGTCCCAGACAGTGTGTAACTGGGGAATGTCACTTTGGTGGCCGTTGCCCGGTTCCGTGCCCTGGGTGCTTTTTGAAAAGGGGAATATTTAAAGGGAATTGTTGAATAAAGTTTATACGTGACACCACTTGCAGTGTTGCGGCTATAGGGATGGAGCCGCCGCTGCACAGTTTTCACTACTGGGGCTGGTGTTAGTGGCAGCCTGAATGTTAGGCCCTCCGCAAGCAGGGTCAGGCCCCAGAAGATAGTTGAGGTAGACGACTGTTGAAAGAAGGTAGGCCACAACGGGAGTTTCAGCGTAACTGGTTCTTTTTACTCACTGCAAGCTGGTAACTGATCACCCAAGACTGGCTGGTCTTAACCGCAGGTCCCCTTAGTCCCAGTGCCGGTTTAGTGACCTGGTGGCTTCTTTTCCCTGCACCTCTCTTTGGTTGGTGGGTCCCCATGGCTTGGAGCTGCTGGGCATCCACTCCTGGTTGTATTCTTCAGCAGTCCGTATAACGGTAGCGTGAACCCTGTGGGTTTGGAGTCTCTGGTCCTGTCCCCGGTTCTCCCTTTGCTACTGAGTCCCGAACTTCAAGGTCAGTGAGGTCATTGATGGTCCCCTCACTGTGCAGATGTTATCAGGTCTGCCTGGAGCTTTTGCCTGACCTAGGATTCTGTACCCCATTGGTGCGTAGTTCCGGGAGTACTCCACCATACTCCACCGGCACCTAACCGCCTGGGCCCTCAGGTCACTGTTCACTCCTGTCAGTCCGTCTGCTCACTTTCACTGTCTCTTCTCCACTATTGTCTACTGTCCGACTGTCCTTTGTCTGCCCCTCCCACCTGGTTGTGTAGTGGACTGGATTGGCTCCACCTCTAAGCGGCCATCCATTAGTCCGACCCTAGCCTTGTACAATTCTATGGGGGAATTGGGGAAAAACAGGGATTATCTGGAGTGTTTGTGTGTTACCGGCACTGGTCTTCAGGGTCCCTAGGGGGTAGGTCCTGCATCCTGGTGGGGATGAAGTACCTTGTAGCTCACTGATGGCTTCAGGGGCGCTACACCAGCATATCTACTTTGAGTCCATTTTTGTGTAATTTTGGCCTTACCTAACGCCACATCCAACGTCATGCTACAAGATGAACACACCTCATGCACCACGACATGTATTATCTTGTTGGACAGATACATTTCCCCAATCCTTTCCTATGTAATTTTTTATCTTTTTAATTGTCATAACTTCTCTCTACATAATGTAGAATGTTACCAAATGACCAACTGCTCATTGGTACATACGGTACTTTAATTTGTAGATGAAATTCACATTTTGGAAAAAAAATGACATCCCATAATTTTTTAGTTAGCCCTCCTCGAACGGGCAATGTGAATTCTGCTCTAAAATGAAGGCAAAAAAATAGGCCTCATATACTTCATAACTTGCTAACAAACACATAAAACATTGCTGAAGGACAAAAGCCCTACACGTTTTATGTGTGGGTTTGTTTGATGCATGATCTGATTGTTATTGTATTGTGCCCATTCCAGTGACTGATGTGACAAGACGATGGCGCAGCTGCAGAGAGAGACAAGTATAGAAGGGAGCGACCCCCCACAAAAAAGGCACTATCTGTACATGGATCACCTTAATTTCCTTGCGCACATCATGGTGACCAGGCCATAAGTTGCAACTTCTGTTCAGTTATCATTATGCATATTATTTTTATTTATCCTGAAAATTTTAAATTCCAGAACTGAGCCAACTTACAGGACAGGGACACTCCACCTGAGTCCAAGGTGGTGGACCCACCAGACGAGGAGCTACAACCTTCGGCTGGGCCAGTGTACCGCCCCGTGGCCTCGGCTGCGGCCGCCGAGCCGCTTGGGTCCGTGCTCTGAAAGGGGTAGTGGCGATGCACGCAGGGGTTCGGGTGGTTTGTTGGTGGAATTGGTAAAGTTCGTGACGCCACCCACGGGTTGTGGTGATTGTATGATGGACACCACCGCTGCCGTTGACTAGGCTTCCTGGGGACGGTGTTATGCAGCTCGGTGTTAACCCCTCCGTGGGCAGGGACGATGGTCCCGGGGGCCCGAGGGAAAGGTGCTGGGGGCGAGGGAGCGTGGGAGTAATGGACGCGGGTGCGGTGAAGTGCGGTGCGCGGCCCGAAGGCGCTGGTGTACTCACTCTGACACAAGATACTAGAGTCTCTAGTAAACCAAACGGCAGAATCATAGTATCATAGTATCATAGTTTTTAAGGTTGAAGGGAGACTCTAAGTCCATCTAGTTCAACCCGTAGCCTAACATGTTGATCCAGAGGAAGGCAAAAAAAAAACCCCAATGTGGCAAACAAGTTCCAATGGGGAAAAAATTTCCTTCCTGACTCCACATCCGGCAATCAGACTAGTTCCCTGGATCAATACCCTGTCATAAAATCTAATATACATAACTGGTAATATTAAATTTTTCAAGAAAGGCATCCAGGCTCTGCTTAAATGTTAGTAGTGAATCACTCATTACAACACCATGCGGCAGAGAGTTCCATAGTCTCACTGCTCGTACAGTAAAGAATCCTCGTCTGTGATTATGATTAAACCTTCTTTCCTCAAGACGTAGCGGATGCCCCCGTGTTCCAGTCGCAGGCCTAGGTGTAAAAAGATCTTTGGAAAGGTCTCTGTACTGTCCCCTCATATATTTATACATTGTGATTAGATCCCCCCTAAGCCTTCGTTTTTCCAAACTAAATAACCCCAAGTTTAATAACCTGTCTTGGTATTGCAGCCCACCCATTCCTCTAATAATCTTGGTGGCTCTTCTCTGCACCCTCTCCAGTTCAGCTATGTCCTTCTTATATATCGGTGACCAGAATTGTACACAGTATTCTAAGTGCGGACGCACTAGTGACTTGTACAGAGGTAGAACTATATTTTTTTCATGAACACTTATACCTCTTTTAATACATCCCATTATTTTATTAGCCCTGGCAGCAGCTGCCTGACACTGTCCACTAAAGTGAAGTTTACCATCCACCCATACACCCAAGTCTTTTTCTGTGTCTGTTTTACCCAGTGTTCTACAATTAAGTACATAATCATAAATGTTATTTCCTCTACCCAAGTGCATGACCTTACATTTATCTACATTAAACTTCAATTGCCACTTCTCAGCCCAATCCTCCAATTTACATAAATCTCCCTGTAATATAAAATTATCCTCCTCTGTATTGATTACCCTGCAGAGTTTAGTATCATCTGCAAATATTGAAATTCTACTCCGCATGCCCCCAACAAGGTCATTTATAAATATGTTGAAAAGAAGCGGGCCCAATACTGACCCCTGTGGTACCCCACTATGAACTGAGACCCAGTCCGAGTACGTACCATTAATAACCACCCTTTGTTTCCTATCACTGAGCCAGTTTTTAACCCAGTTACACATATTTTCCCCTATCCCCATTATTCTCATTTTATGTACCAGCCTTTTGTGTGGTACCGTATCAAAAGCTTTTGAAAAGTCCATATACACAACATCCACTGCATTTCGCTGGTCCAGGCTTGAACTTACCTCTTCATAGAAGCTGATCAAATTAGTTTGACAGGATCGATCCCTCATAAACCCATGTTGATACTCTGTCATAAGGTTATTTTTCTTGAGATACTCCAGTATAGCATCTCTCAAGAAACCCTCAAGGATTTTACCAACCGTAGAGGTTAAACTTACCGGCCTATAATTTCCCGGCTCAGTTTTTGTCCCCTTTTTGAATATTGGCACCACATTTGCTATGCGCCAGTCCTGCGGTACCGACCCTGTTATTAAGGAATCTGAGAAGATTAAAAATAATGGTCTATCTATCACAGAACTCAATTCCTGTAGTACTCTGGGGTGTATGCCATCCGGGCCCGGAGATTTGTCAACCTTAGTGATTTCGAGGCGGCGGCGTACTTCCTGCTGGGTTAAGCAGGCAATATTCAAGGGTGAATTTATGGTATCACTGGTCATGTCATCTGCCATGGCATTTTCTTGTATAAAAACCGTAGAAAAAAAGTCATTCAGCAGGTTGGCTTTACCCTCATCCCCTTCCACCATTTCACCAAGACTATTTTTAAGGGGGCCAACACTATCGCTTTTCAGTTTTTTACTGTTTATGTAGTTAAAGAATATTTTAGGATTATTTTTACTTTCTCTCGCAATGAGTCTCTCTGTCTCAAACTTAGCTAACTTAATTTGCTTTTTACATATTTTATTTAATTTTCTATAATTATATAATGCCTCATCACTACCTACCCTCTTTAATTCTTTTAAGGCTTTCTGTTTTTCTTTTATTGCTTCCCTTACAGCTCTATTTAGCCATAGGGGTTTCCTCCTATTTCTAGCATGTTTGTTCCCATAGGGTATATTTTCTGCACAAGCCCTATTCAGGATGCTCATAAAAGTCTCCCATTTGCTTTGTGTACTTTTATTACTTAGTACATCATCCCAGTTTATTGCACTAAGATCATCTCTCAACCGTTTAAAATTTGCTTTCCTGAAGTTTAGTGTCCTTGTAGCCCCTCTACTAGACATCTTACCAAAGAATACATGAAAACTTATTATTTTGTGATCACTATTCCCCAAGTAACCCCCAACTTGTATATTTGATATGCGGTCTGGCCTATTGGTTAGTACAAGGTCTAGTAGTGCTCCCCCTCTTGTGGGGTCCTGTACCATTTGTGAAAGGTAATTATCTTTCATGGTTATCAAAAATCTATTTCCTTTGCTGGAACTGCAAGTTTCTGTTCCCCAATTTATATCAGGATAGTTAAAGTCCCCCATAATAATTACCTCTCCGAGACTCGCTGCTTTATCAATTTGCTTTATGAGGAGATTCTCTACCTCTTTCATAATATTCGGCGTCTTATAACACACCCCTATCAGTATTTTATTATTCATTCTCCCCCCCCCTTATCTCCACCCATAGGGACTCCACATTCTCAGTACCCTCACATATGTTGTCACGCAGGATGGGTTTTAAGGATGATTTTACATATAGACACACACCTCCCCCTCGCTTATTTGTACGGTCATTCCTGAATAGGCTATAACCCTGTAAATTAACAGCCCAGTCATAGCTCTCATCCAGCCATGTCTCTGATATCCCCACTATATCATAATTTTCTTCCAACAATATTAATTCTAATTCCTCCACCTTATTTGTGAGGCTTCGAGCATTAGTGTACATGCACGTTACGTATGACTCTGTACCTGTATTCCTGCTTACTGTATTAACTGTCCTAACCCTTCCCCCCGTACCACCCCCAATTTCATTACTTGTGCCCTGGTCACTATCTGCACTACATTCCCCTTCTATAAAGTGAATACCCTCGCCCCCCATTCCTAGTTTAAACACTCCTCCAACCTTCTAGCCATTTTCTGCCCCAGCAGAGCTGCACCTTCCCCATTAAGATGCAGCCCATCCCTAGCATAGAATCTGTAGCCAACTGAAAAGTCGGCCCAATTCTCCAGGAACCCAAAACCCTCTTTCCTACACCAATTCCTGAGCCACCTGTTAACCTCCCTGATCTCTCTTTGCCTCTCTGGTGTGGCTCGTGGCACTGGTAGTATTTCCGAAAATACCACCTTTGAGGTCCATGCTTTAAGCTTACAACCTAATTCCCTGAAATCATCTTTAAGGACCTTCCACCTACCTCTAACTTTGTCATTTGTGCCAATGTGTACAATGACCGCTGGGTCCTCCCCAGCCCCTCCCAGTAATCTGTCAACCCGATCAGCGATGTGCCGAACTCGAGCGCCAGGAAGACAACACACTGTTCGGCGATCCCTGTCTTTGTGACAGATTGCCCTATCTGTCCCCCTAATAATTGAGTCCCCCACTACCAGTACCTGTCTTGCCTGCCCTGCACTCCTATTCCCCCCCTTACTGGAGCAGACACTCCTCTGGCGTTCAGAGGTCATGCCTGGCTGCAGCAATGCTACCCCTGTAATGACATCCCCCTCATCTGCCAAGTTTGCAAACCTATTGGGGTGTGTCAGTTCAGGACTAGCCTTCCTAGCACCTTTCCCTTTACCCCCCTTTCTAACTGTCACCCAGCTACCTACCTCACCGTCCTGCCGCTCCCTACTACGATCCTCCCCCACATCTGACCCAGCAAGCTGCTGCTCAGTGAGCAGCACACTCCTTTCCATATTGCTAATGTATCTCAGAGTTGCCAGCTGCTCATTTAGATCCAGTATCTGGGCTTCCAAATGTGCAACTTGCTCACATCTCGAACAACAGTATGCACCCTCGAACGGCTTTTCAAGGACTGCATACATGAGACAAGATGTACACTGGATCGCATTAGCAATAGTGGAGCACATTTTCTAATGGGGATAGCACTAAACAAATGTTAAGTAATTAAACAACTAAATACAAACAATTCTACTCACACTTACTTTTGCTCACACTTTGCTCACTCACGCTCACAATGAAGAAGACAAGCTAAAAGACAGGCCTAGCGGCGCGCGGTTTTCAGAAGTCTTCCTTCCGGCTGTAACGGCCAAAACCCGGTTCTCCTTGAGCTCGCGGTGACTCTTCACTTATCCCAGAAGGCACTGGGAATATGCAAATTATCCTCGCAAGACTCCTTCCCTGGCTTTCAGAAGTCTTCCTTCCGGCTGTAACGGCCAAAACCCGGTTCTCCTTGAGCTCGCGGTGACTCTTCACTTATCCCAGAAGGCACTGGGAATATGCAAATTATCCTCGCAAGACTCCTTCCCTGGCTTTCAGAAGTCTTCCTTCCGGCTGTAACGGCCAAAACCCGGTTCTCCTTGAGCTCGCGGTGACTCTTCACTTATCCCAGAAGGCACTGGGAATATGCAAATTATCCTCGCAAGACTCCTTCCCTGGCTTTCAGAAGTCTTCCTTCCGGCTGTAACGGCCAAAACCCGGTTCTCCTTGAGCTCGCGGTGACTCTTCACTTATCCCAGAAGGCACTGGGAATATGCAAATTATCCTCGCAAGACTCCTTCCCTGGCTTTCAGGGAATGGACGGGGCCCGCAGCCGGCTGCAATGTTCTCCCTGGACGGGTTGGTGATGGCTGTCGTTTCCCTGCACCTGTGTTATGTAGATGTCGACACCTATGCCTGGACACTGGTAGTCCACTCCCCGGCGTGTAAGTGTCGTAGGAGCCCGTTTGCCCGAAGACGCTGGCCCTTTGGATCTATTGCCCTTGGCGGTGGCACTTATCCTGGATGGTTGGGCTGTTGCCTTCAATCGGGACTTGGGTGGGAATGAACCCCTGAGGTCCAGACCGCAATCAGTGAATTTGACTATCAGGGCGGCTACTAGCTTAGTCGGGGTCTGAATACCCTGCCTGGTGCTTGGCTTCCAATCGGCTCCCCGGTTTGGTACCGGCGGGCCACCGCCCGACCCTGGTCCTACGGTTCCACCGACCGTACTCCCAACTCCTGCAGACGGCCACTACCGTCTGCCGACCTTGCTGGAGGTGCCTGGGCTACGACCCAGACACCTAGCAGTCCCACTGGCAGGCCTGGTCCCAGGTCCGCCTGTGCGTGTCCTTTCTCCTCTCCTTCCACTCTCACTCCCTCTACAACTGCAACTTCAACTGCCGTGTTTTCCCGCCTCCAGGCCTGTGAACTTCTCGGTGGGAGTAGTCAACCGCCTGGCTCCGCCCCACCTGGTGTGGACATCAAGCCCAGAGGGTGGTAACAAGGATTTCTGTGTGACTGGTGTCACTTGTCCGGGGAAGGGGTGTGTGTGGTGTTGTCTTTGTGACTACCTGGCTAGTCCAGGGCGTCACACCAGCAATAGCCCTCAAGTAGGAGGACCAGGCGTGGAGCAATAACCCCAACTTGCCACTTGACAGCTCACCTCCAGCGGCACCCATACCCCACCAAGCGAAGGAGAGAGCCCTCCCCCAACAGCACACAATGCGAGGTATCTATCTTACACAGTGAATCATAATGGGGAGGAAGCCTTCTACCACAGTCTGGCACAGCAACTGCAAGAGGTCCCCAATGATCTGAAGCTGGACATGATGTTGGCTATGTTGCTCCTCTTAGATTCTACAATACCACCCAATAATCCCCGGGTGGTATTTCATGCTCTAGAGCAAAGGCAGCTCTAATGAGGCCAGATGCAACAGCCAGCACCATTGCCTCTCAGCTGCCACCACCACAATCACCATGTACACCAGAAGTGGGGAACCTTTTTACTGCTGGGGGCCATTTGTAAATTTCTGCCAATCTTCGGGGGCCGCACAAAATTATCAGTGTGAAAATGAACCAGCTATATTTGGTCAAACAGTTAATTAACTCACCCCTATTGTGGTGGCCGGAGCTGCTTCTGTTTTGTGCGGCTGTGATGTTCGGCGATACTTATGTTGCTTCTCTCTTTTCCAGGTTTGTCACGGTCTGGAGCGCAGGCAACACTTTGTGATAATAAGATTGGTAGACTATATACATCACACAACAGACACAGGGACTGGAGTACATAAATCACAGGAGACACATACATGACTGAAGGGGGCTGTTGGCATATACATCACATAAGAGACGCTGGGACTGCTGTATATACATCACATAGTAGACGCTGGGACTGCTGTATATACTGTACATCACAGGAGACACCTACATCACTGGAGACACATACATCACACGAGGGGCTGGGGAAATGTATATGCCCCCAGTGCCCTCATGTGATGTATATGCTTTCAGCCTCTCCTTTGATGTATATGTGCCCAGCCCCTCCTGTGAAGTATATGCGCCCAGCCCCTCCTGTGAGATCTATGCGCCCAGCCCCTCCTGTGAGATCTATGCGCCCAGCCCCTCCTGTGAGATCTATGCGCCCAGCCCTTTCTGTGATGTATACGCCCTCAGCCTCTCCTGTGATATGTATGGCCCCAACATTTCCAGTGTGATGTATATGCCCCATCCCCTCTTGTGATGTATATGCTCCTAGCATCTCCAATGTGATATATATATCACAGGAGGGGTTGCGGCATACACATCACGGGAGATGCTGGGGTATGTCCATGACAGGAGGGTCTGGGAGCATATACATGACAAGAGATGCTGGGGGCATATACATGACAAGAGGGGCTGGGGAACAGACATTACTAGTTCACTGGGAGGCATAAGCATTGCTGTGGGGCACAGATGGCACTGGGGGGGCACAGACATCACTAAGGCGACACAGAGAGCACTAGGGCAGCATGGAGATCACTAGGAGGGCACAGGCATCACTAATGGGGGGGCGCACAGATATCACTAAGGGGGGCACACAGACATCACTAAGGGGGGGCACATAGACATGACTGAAGGGGGGCACACAGACCTCACTAAGGGGGGGGCACATAGACATGACTAAGGGGGGCACACAGACCTCACTAAGGGGGGGCACACAGACCTCACTAAGGGGGGGCACACAGGCATAACTGAGGGGGGCACACAGACATCACTGAGGGGGGCACACAGACATCACTGAGGGGGGGGCACACAGACATCACTGAGGGGGGGCACACAGACATCACTGAGGGGGGGCACACAGACATCACTGAGGGGGGGCACACAGACATCACTGAGGGGGGGGTATACAGACATCACTGGGGGGGGAACACAGACCTCACTGAGGGGGGGAGGCACACAGACCTCACTAAGGGGGGCACACAGACATCACTAAGGGGGGGGCCCAGACATCACTAGGAGGAGACTGGGGAGGCTGCACACAGCAGTGGAGGGGGCATGCTGCACCGGAGAAGGGGCGTGGAGCGGGCGTCACACAGCGTCGTGGAGCGGGCGGCACACAAGTGCTGGAGAGTGGACGGCACACAAGCGCTGGAGAGTGGGCGGTACAATGCTGGAGGCGGTGAAGGTGTTGTAGGACGGAATCGCAGAGCAATATACCCGCCCACAAAGTAAGTCCTGAGCACACTGGCACCTGCCACTGAGAGCGCTCATTGGTGTGCGCAAGCAGCGCATGTGGAGATTTAAAGGGTCGGCAACCGGTAATACCACAGCGGCGGCCATAGCACTGCTGCCCCCGGAAATCTGCGCGCGGGCCACAGAAAAGGTCATGGCGGGCCGCATGCGGCCGGCGTGCAGGAGGTTCCCCACCCCTGATCTACACCATCTTTCCATAGACACCATGCTAGGAAGTCTGAGAAGCACCACATCAGTGGGCTTGGGGAAAGATGACACCATGTCCGATATATTACAAACATTACACAAAATAATTTTCTTGCCAGAGTTGTCACCCCTGAGGCATTCCGAAATAATCTGCAAACATTTTGCGTACTCTGAGCCCAGAAGGGTCATGGCATCTAGGAACAACCTGTGATACTGGAAGATGGATAGGGACCAATACTCCCTCAGTATCCACAGACATAGGGAATCTTGGACGCTGGTGAAATTATGGAGTATTACATAGGCCTTGTTATCACTATTGACATTTTGGTCACTTAATTGGAGGGAACTCATCAATACCCTCCATTTAGCGTACAAAATGCAAAAGGAACATTTGACCAGATGCGGTGCCCGAGTAAGCTGGTAATTAAAAATCCATCGTCACTGGTCTACACCTCGACCTCGGCGGGATCAGTCCCGATCACATGTCGGCTCAGCTGAAACGCCTGATCCCCAACCAAGAAGAACGGAACAGCTTCTCCACTGGAACCAGGGAGTATTCGTGGGGATTACAAACCCAACATATTGTTTTGAAGCCTCTGCCCCATTAAGGAAAAATTGAAGATTCAGGAGTCTCCAGTTCTTCTATAGGCCCCAATATCTACAGGTACAAATTTGTAGTTGCTGTGAACCAAGGCTAACAGCACTATGGAAAAATACTGCTTGTAATTTATAGTATTGAGACCCTGAGTCTGGCAGCTTCTTAACCCGGATGTGTTTGCCATTGACCGCCCCAATACAGTTCAGGAATTGGCATTATGAATACATCCCCGACAAATGTGGACTCTGTCTCCAGGGGTGGGCTCAAGTATTACTTTTGTCTGAAGATGGTCCCCACTTTGCTGGCAGGTATTTCGCACAATGCTGGATATCGTTGACAGGAACTCCAGGTGAAGTGCTGTCTATGACAGGGCACAAGGAGAGAAATCTAAAAAGAGGGCAAGGAATGAAAACAAATTAGTGTGAACCAAGAACACACAAACTAATATATAAACAAGCAGAGATGGCTAAATAAGTTCAGAACTCGGTTGGTGCGTCAACATTTGTCTATTTCAGATGAGATGCTAACCACATATGAAAGGAGACCCAAAACACATGCAGCCGGTAATGACAGCAAAACCAAATCTAACAATGCCATGCTGGTCCTCTAGTGTTCTCAGTACATACTCACTAAATATAAATGATTTCTTTATCCAAGGAAAACTGTCTCTACACGGATGTAATATCATTGTTTAACAGCAATACCGAGAAAAATAACAGCACAGATTGTTGAACTACCTCAAGGTCACTATGAGTTGCTCTTCTGCCGAAATACAATGCCTCAAATTTGTGTTTTTGAATATGAGACCCGGACGAAACTCCTCCAATAGCCGCTCAAAAGTTTGGATGTGCATTTTTAGTAGTCAAATAAATTGTCAGGGTGTCTGTGTAGCTTCCCGTATAAAGTGCAAAATGGCCCCTTGCAGCATGTAGGCAGAATGTGATGCCTTCTCGGAATAGCGAGGGTTGGAAGTAACTTGCCCCAAATTTCTGGGACAGCACCCAGTTAAAAAGAACTTTTTTGGTTGTATTGTTGGATAAATTAATTCCAACCATAACTGCGGAGAACCACCAACTATAGGAAGAATACTATGATATGAGTTTTATCAAACAATATGGATGTGCACAGTGTCTGACCTTTGATAGAGTGGTTTTATAGGGTTAGGAAATGAACAGGCGCTTCAATTATAGGCTCTTAAAGAGGACCACCAATCAGGATTTTGATATATAAACTAAAGCCAGTGCTATACTGGTGCTATCATGCTGATTCTATACATACCTATAGTTGTGAGATTGGATGTATACTTTCTGAAATACAGGCACGTAAAGTTTGTGAAATGCACTGTTATTTAAGGATAGGTGCAACAGAATATCTAATAGGTGGGTCGGGTTTTGCTAGTTATTCCCGCCCCTGTCTGTCTGTCCTTCCTCCCATCTTCCTCCCCCTGTAAAACAGAGGCAGGGGGAGGAAGGACAGACAGGGGCAGGAATAAGTAGCAAAACCCGACCCACCTATTAGATATTCTGCAGCACCTATCAATCAAATAACAGTGCATTTCACAAACTTTACTTGCCTACATTTCAGAAACTATACATCCGATCTCACAACTAAAGGTATGTATAGAATCAGCATGATAGCACCAGTATAGCACTGGCTTTAGTTTATGCATGAAAATCCTGGTGGTTTAAAACCGCATTGCATAGAAGTCAAACAGATGCTAGAAGAGAAAAAAAATTGCACATTCGCATGGCACTTGCATGACATACGGTATACCAAACGCATTTCACTCATCCCACTTTTCTGGATCAGAATACCCTAGTGTGAGTGAACCCTAAATGTGATTGGCTAATTCGGAACAAAACCACTTATTAGAGGGTATTTTCCCCTCAAAATGATTTCACTTTGCTTCTTAATGGATTTGTTAAGATTATAGGTGACATTAAAGGGAACCTGTCACCTCAGTTTTCCATATTAAACTGGCCAGAATGTGTTTTAAATGATACTATGTGCATCACTGTGAAGATGTAATTTACCCTCTCACTGTATATGCTGTAATACTATGTCAGGATGTGATGTCACTTTCCTTTGGTTGTACTTACTGAACACTTTGAAATGTCTTGGGATGTAAGTAACTATACCTTCCCCCCATCTCCTGTGTCTCTGGGCCCATAATGCAATTATCTCTTGTCCACACAGCCAGGGGAACTTCTCATTGTTTCGTAAGCAGTGGATAACGCCAACTACACAAACCTGTAGACATCTCGGAGCCAACCTTCTAGAATCTTTTAGTGGGCCCAACCATTGCATAGACCCCTACCCTTGAGGGGCGGGCCCACGAGCTCAAACAATTCACTCCTGTTTCTAAATGCAGTTGGGAGTTGAGTTTTTGAAGAGGAAGGGAGCGAGATCTGAATCTGCGGACAGACCTCGCCGTCCAGTGGATTGTGTGGGATTTCTGGGACTCTGAAAAGGACTATTACGTTGTGATCTGGCACTTTGGATTATCGGGAGGTGCCCCCGAATCTGTTTTATTTGGACTTGTCGTGTGCTGTTCCTGTATTCCTGTTAGTAAACCTGTTGGATCATCCTCGGCCTGTTGTCTCTCTTTGCTCTGATGTACACCCCGTCACAAACTGGTTGGCAGCGCTGGGATCAGAGCAGAAGGAATGGAGGACAATGGCTCAACATCAGGAACCAGCACTGCAGAGTACAAGACCTGGACTTTGGGGAGCCTGCAATCAAAGGCCCGTGAAGTAGGAGTTTGTTTCAAAGGACTCTCCAAGGAGCAGCTGATTGAGGCGCTAGAAGGAGTCTGTTCGCAAAATGACGTGGAGGAAGGATCCTCACAGCAAACGGAAGAAAGACGGCAGCCGGAGGTGAATACCCAAAAAAGTCAATGGGTTGTGTGGTACAAGGAGGAGATGGCACTGCTTGGAGATGAGGCCACCATAGAAGATAAGAGGGAGGCCATGCGTGGAGCTAAAGAGAAGGAGCGCAGGATGGAGGAGATGGCACTGCTGGATAAGGAGCTCTCTGTGGAAGCCGCGAGAGGTTCCAGACAGACTGTAACCCCAGCACCCATCATGAGGGAACTTCCCAGGGTGTCCCGCAAAGACTTTAAGCCGTTTAATGAGGCTGCAGGCGACATTGAGGGCTTCTTCCAGGACTTTGAGCATCAGTGTCGATTAATGGAAGTCCCGGACAGGGAGCGTGTCCGGCATCTGGTTGGGCTCCTAGAGGGGGGAGCTGCTGAAGCCTATAGAGCTATGGACCCTCGGTGGAACTGTGAGTATGCGGATATTAAACAGACTATTCTAGAACATTATGCTGTGACCCCAGACACTTACAGGACTCAGTTCCGTGCTTTAGCCTGTGATGGGGAAGTGTCTTTTAAGATATATGCTCATAGACTCAAACAAATATGTAATCGCTGGCTGGAGGCAGAGGAGGCCTTATCTTGGGAGACCTTCCTGCAGGTCATCCTAAAAGAACAATTCTTTGCCCAGTGCCCCGCTGAGATCCGGGAATGGGTGCGTGAGAGAAAACCAGCGACAGTGGAGGAAGCTGCTGCTCTCGCTGATGAGGCTCTCACCATCAAGCCTCAGTGGAGGGTTCTGTTGGAGGATGGAGAGACGCCTAACAGCTCCACAACACCGGATGCCCCCAGTTATTCTGTCCCCATTGTTCCCCGTTCCTCTAAGCCACCACATGTTGATACCCGTGTTAATGTGCCTCCAGTTGCTTCTACTGCACTTTCTGGAATACGCCGGGGAGAGGAAGTAACAGAGCGCAGGTGTTATGTTTGTAGGCATCCCGGGCATTTGCAGGCCTCATGCCCAGCCAGGCCATGGAGGAATCATCCTCAAACCCCTACAGCACCTTCAGGTGGGAGCCGGCCTCCAAGTTCCCCTACCCCTTACCCAAGAGGACGCCTTGGATGGAGGGAGACCCAGCTCAGATGCTATCAATGTGGACAGCCAGGGCATCGGCAAGTCTCCTGCCCAGCTGTTCAAATGAGGACTGATCCTGCACCCAATCGGATTGTTAATTATTTACAGCCCAGTGCCATGGAGGAAGATGTGGCACCGTTATGTGAGGACTGGCCTAGTGACTCAGCCCCCCATGTTGCACCACCAGGAGTTTACGGGGTGCGACCCGCAGTTATGACGACTTCTGCTCATCGAGGTAAGCACTTGCAGGAGGTTGTGCTGGATGGACAGAGACTTGTTGGATTTTGTGACTCGGGTGCTTTCCTCACACTGGCTGATCCCCGAGTGGTTCGGCCTGAGGCAATCCATAGAGGACCTGGGATTGTTATTGAACTGGCTGGTGGACAATGGAGGACTATTCCCACAGCCACTGTGGATCTGAACTTTGGTTTTGGGGTCAGGCGATGTGTGGTTGGGGTGATGGGTGGTCTGCCTGCAGCTGTTCTCCTGGGCAATGATGTGGGAGAGCTACGATGCCAATTCGTGGCTGCATGAAGCCACATGTAAGTAACGCTCTGCCTGTGTGTACTTAACCAGTGACCTGTAGAGGTCCCTAGTACGTACACAAGTTGGGAGGGGGAGGGATTGTGAAGATGTAATTTACCCTCTCACTGTATATGCTGTAATACTATGTCAGGATGTGATGTCACTTTCCTTTGGTTGTACTTACTGAACACTTTGAAATGTCTTGGGATGTAAGTAACCATACCTTCCCCCCATCTCCTGTGTCTCTGGGCCCATAATGCAATTATCTCTTGTCCACACAGCCAGGGGAACTTCTCATTGTTTCGTAAGCAGTGGATAACGCCAACTACACAAACCTGTAGACATCTCGGAGCCAACCTTCTAGAATCTTCTAGTGGGCCCAACCATTGCATAGACCCCTACCCTTGAGGGGCGGGCCCACGAGCTCAAACAATTCACTCCTGTTTCTAAATGCAGTTGGGAGTTGAGTTTTTGAAGAGGAAGGGAGCGAGATCTGAATCTGCGGACAGACCTCGCCGTCCAGTGGATTGTGTGGGATTTCTGGGACTCTGAAAAGGACTATTACGTTGTGATCTGGCACTTTGGATTATCGGGAGGTGCCCCCGAATCTGTTTTATTTGGACTTGTTGTGTGCTGTTCCTGTATTCCTGTTAGTAAACCTGTTGGATCATCCTCGGCCTGTTGTCTCTCTTTGCTCTGATGTACACCCCGTCACAATCACTAACAACGTTTTGTAAAAATAACAGCCATGTAGTAATCTTTAAAAAAAAAAGCCTTTATAGGGTTAGATGAATGTATCTGATACCTTGGGTTTCAGTCATAGGGTTGGTGCTATTGATGTCTTCAGTCACTGTCAATCAACATCAGTCGTGCTATTTTTTTTTATTTAATCACACCCCCCGCTTTAGAAATTATTGCCGTCACTGCCCCGAAGTCACAGAAATCGCTCTTGTAATCCCACGCTTGCGCACTAAATGTCTTCTGCCCGGGCATGCGCACTGATTCTAGGTGTACGTCCCCAGATACATTATGCGATGTGCGCATGCTCCGGGCTGCTGAGTCACTTCGGGAGCGCGCATTCTGGCCAGCTTAATATCGAAAAATGAGGTGACATTAAGAGGTGGAAAATGTTCTGAAGTGATTCTTGGTAGGATTTTTTTTTTATATGACAAAACCTTGGCTTTTTATGTCTACTGCAGGTGCTGTGCGCAGTATCATCAGGCGGAGGGCCAGTGATATAAGGAAGAATCCACAATTAAATCCCGTGACTCTTTTGTGGTTGGAGTCATTGTCGTTCATTTCATGTCCTCATCCAATCCAGACCGCCATGACAACTTTGCTGCCGAGATCCTAACTAAGGCGGGCTTTGCACACTATGACATCGCAGGTGCGATGTCGGTGGGGTCATGTCGAAAGTGACGCACTTCCTGCGTCGCTCTCGACATCGTAGTGTGTAAATCCTAGATGATACGATTAACAATCGCAAAAGCGTCGTAATCGTAGCGTCGGCGAATTCCATAATTACGCTGACGCGATGGTCCGATGTTGTTCCTCGCTCCTGCGGCAGCACACATCGCTGTGTGTGAAGTCGCAGGAGCGAGGAACATCTCCTACCTGCGTCACCGCAGCTCCCGTCGTCTATGCGGAAGGACAGAGGTGGGCGGGATGTTTACATCCCGCTCATCTCCGCGCCTCCGCTCCTATTGGCCGCCTGCCGTGTGACGTCGCAGTGACGCCGCACGACCTGCCCCCTTAATAAGGAGGCGGGTCGCCGGCCAGAGCGACGGTCGCAGGGCAGGTGAGTTCATGTGAAGCTGCCGTAGCGATAATATTCGCTATGGCAGCTATCACAAAGATATCACAGCTGCGACGGGGGCGGGGACTATCGCGCTCGGCATCGCAGCATCGGCTTGCAATGTTGTAGTGTGCAAAGCCCGCCTAAGGCTAAGTTCACATGTCCTGTAGTCATCCATTAGAGCGGATTGATTAGAAAACGGATTTCTGGCGGATGCGTTTTTTTAACATGGGAGTCTATGGACAACGGATCTGTTAATGGATTCCTATTTAGACATCCGTTGTACTTACATTTGTAACAGATCTGTTGGCAAAAGGATTTCTGCCAAATCCATTTTTTTAACATGGGAGTCTATGAACAATGGATACGTTAAAGGATTGCCAGCCATTGTACTTGCATTTGTAATGGATCCGTTGTTTTCTTAATAGAGCCGTTACAAATGGACGATAAATAGCAATCTCTTAACGTTGTCCATAGACTCCACATGTTAAATAATGGATGTCGGCTGGATCCGTCTTTAACAATGGACATAAACATTTTTTTTGCACAACTTTTTTGCAAACGGATCTCTACTGGATGGCTACAGGACTTGTGAACACAGCCTAATCCTGTTGTGTCATTTTTTCCCCTATAACATAATATATACAATAATTTACTGGGAGAAAAATAACACATTGCACTCAATGACAAACTTAGCTCTGCTATATCAATAGGTCTCCACACTGCTACATCCGCACATATTTTCAGTTTTATTTTTTTCTCATTTTGCTCGTAACAGAATGACGTGTCATTATCCAGAACTGCCAAACAATTCTGAATCACATTACATATGTCCTGGACGAGGCTCCGTGTAATTGTGTAATCTGGCCAGGAAAATGATGAGCCATGTATTGACAGCTGCTTCATCTCTAGCCACCTACTCCTGACAATACGTGATCAGCTTGGAATGACTGACTTCCCTGGTACTCTAAATAAGTTATTACTGAGTCACAGGGGTAAATGATTAAAATTGCAGTTGTATTCGAACACCACTAGGGGGAGCTAAGGAGACAAGGGATATATTTTTATGTACATCTACTGTATATTCAATATGCTCCTTCTAGTGGTGACTTTAGGGAGTGACGTTAGTAGATTGTCAACAATACCTACAGAAAACCTCCCAAAGGAAATATTGGTCCCAGAGGTATAGCACAAAAAACGTATATTGTGCCTGGTGATTCGAAATATCCAATAATTTAGCACATCAGACAACAGGCTCAGGTAATAATTGCTCAAAGCCTAAGCTAGACAAAGAGCACATATATAAAAATATATTGATTTAACCCAAGTACTTGCCATAGAGACAGGCCGCTCCACAGCTGGACCTTGAGATGGTAACGATCAGTTTTCCTGCAGCCACCACCAGGAGGAGCACACTGGGTATAGCTTTATACAGCTTTAATTGACAGCAGTTGTAGTGAGCTCCCCCTAGTGGTGACAGTAGGCAGACAAATTAGTTATCACAGTAAATTCAGAGATCCTTGTTTTTTGCTCCCCCAGATTACACGTTGGGTCTATGCTGAATTTTGCCATGAAACCCCCAATTTTTCCCTGCTTCATCGAGGAATGAAAAAGGCCACAATATGCTATTAACATAGCAGGACATACTATATCTGTAAGCAGAGGGGGAGCTTAGGGTAATCAGTCTGACAACCTGACCACAGAGTATAGAAGCGTCAGGTTTATCAAACTGGACAGACAGGGATGCAATATAATTAGGCAAAAATGACGAGTCAGCACAGGGGAGACACAATTAATATTTCATAGGAAAGCAGCAATATAATTTCTATTTGTGGCTCTGGACAGCAGTAACGGCGCAGTCAGTCTGACTCCGAGCTAAAAGGGACTATACCAGGCGAGAAGATGAAGGTGTCAGGATCTGCAGAGCATCGCAGCTATGATAGAAAGGTGTCAGGATCTGCAGAGCATCACAGCTATGATAGAAAGATGTCAGGACACGCAGAGCATCGCAGCTATGATAGAAAGATGTCAGGACACGCAGAGCATCACAGCCATGATAGAAAGGAGTCAGGACACGCAGAGCATCACAGCTATGATAGAAAGGAGTAAGGACATGCAGAGCATCGCAGCTATGATAGAAAGATGTCAGGACACGCAGAGCATCGCAGCTATGATAGAAAGATGTCAGGACACGCAGAGCATCGCAGCTATGATAGAAACGTGTCCGGACACGCAGAGCATCGCAGCTATGATAGAAAGGTGTCAGGACACGCAGAGCATCACAGCTATGATAGAAAGATGTCAGGATCTGCAGAGCATCGCAGCTATGATAGAAAGGTGTCAGGATCTGCAGAGCATCGCAGCTATGATAGAAAGGTGTCAGGATCTGCAGAACATCGCAGCTATGATAGAAAGGTGTCAGGACATGCACAGCATTGCAGCTATGATAGAAAGATATCAGGACACGCAGAGCATCGCAGCTATGATAGAAAGGTGTCAGGACATGCACAGCATTGCAGCTATGATAGAAAGATGTCAGAATACGCAGAGCATCGCAGCTATGATAGAAAGGTGTCAGGACACACAGCATCACAGCTATGATAGAAAGGTGTCCGGACATGCAGAGCATCACAGCTATGATAGAAAGATGTCAGGATACGCAGAGCATAGCAGCTATGATAGAAAGGTGTCAGGATACACAGAGCATCACAGCTATGATAGAAAGATGTCAGGATACGCAGAGCATCGCAGCTATGATAGAAAGGTGTCAGAACACACAGAGCATCGCAGCTATGATCAAAAGGTGTCAGGACATGCAGAGCATCGCAGCTATTATAGAAAGGCATCAGGACATGCAGAGCATCGATGCTTGCTGTGCATATGGCCATAGATGGGTCGGAGTTTCGATGCTGACCCCTTATAATTACTGAAAGCCCCTACAATGGGCAGATGAGCACTAGAACTACACTATGGAGCAATTGAAGAAAGCAGCCTGTTATAATGAATTACATTTTGACATCACCCTCCTGGTGCCAGATATCACAGGAGCCTTCAGAGGTCTTGTTTGGTCCATGCCTGGTTGTTGTGTCCATGCCTGGCTATGGGGTCCATGTCCAGTTGTTGGGCCCAAGCCTGGTTGTTGAGTCCATGCCTGGTTGTTGTATCCATGCCTAGTAGTTGGGTCCATGCCTGGTTATTGAGTCCAAGCCTGGTTATCGGGTCCATGCCAGGTTGTTGGGTCAATTCCTGGTTGTTAAATCCATGCCTGGTTATTGTGTCCATGCCTTGTTGTTGGATCAATGCCTGGTTTCTGGGTCCATTCCTTGTTGTTGGGTCCATGCCTTGTTGTTGGATCCATGTCTGGTTGTTGGGTCCATGCCTGGTAGTTTTATCCAAGTTTGGTTGTTGGGTCCATGTCTGGTTGTTGGGTCCATTCTTAGTTGTTGAGTCCATGCCTGGTTGTTAGGTCCATTCCTGGTTGTTGAGTTAATGCCTGGTTGTTGAGTCCATGCCTTGTTGTTGGATCCATACCTGGTTGCTGGATCCATGCCTTGTTGTTGGATCTATGCCTGGTTGTTGGGTCCATGCCTGGTTGTTGGGTCCATGCCTGGTTGTTGGGTCCATGCCTTGTTGTTAGGTCCATGCCTTGTTGTTAGGTCCATGCCTTATTGTTAGGTCCATGCCTTGTTGTTGGGTTCATGCCTTGTTGTTGGGTCGATGCCTTCGGTCTAAACCTGGTTGTTTTAGTCCATACCTGGTTGTTGAGTCCATGCCTGTTTGTTGTTGTTGTTGGATCCATTCATGGTTGCTGGGTCCATGCCTTGTTGTTGGATCCATGACTTGGTGTTGGATCTATGCCTGGTTGTTGGGTCCATGCCTGGTTGTTAGGTCAATGCCTTGTTGTTAGGTCCATGCCTTGTTGTTAGGTCCATGCATTGTTGTTGGGTCTATGCCTTGGGTCTATGCCTGGTTGTTGAGTCCATACCTGGTTGTTGTTGTTCTTGGATCCATGCCTTGTTGTTGGGTCCATGCCTTGTTGTTGGATCCATGCCTTGTTGTTAAGTCCATGCTTTGTTGTTGGATCCATGCCTGGTTGTTGGGTCCATGCCTCGTTGTTGGATCCATGCCTGGTGTCTATGCCTGGCTGTTTTGGTCCATACCTGGATGGGTATGAGCTGTTCTGGTACTGTGTAATGACATTTTCAGTCCAGTGGATCTCCTCTCTGCACTATGACATCAGATGACCACACACAGGGTCGCAGCTGCAGGGACAGCTGTGTGCAGGTGCATCTCGCCATAGGAATGCATTGAAGCATTGAAATTGGGGGTGGGAGTATACTATTCACAGGAATCATTGCTCTCAGTGTGAACAGGAGGGCTGAGTCACACTGCACACACAAGTGACTAATCCAGCTATATAGGACATGCATTTCAATGGAGCAATGGGGGATTCTGCTGCTAACATCACGACTGCATCTCTGCAGCTGACACAGAGACTATGGCTATGTGCAATTACACTGACGGCACTGGCATATGTCTTTTACCTGGGTGCCAAAATCTTCATTTGCATCTTCTTTTCCAGCAGGGCCATTTTTGTGCAGGTGTCAGACAACCCTCAGTGCAGTGCTAAAAAAAGATCTACAGTCCCAAGCTGCAGTTCCAGGCTTCGCCGCTGGGGGACACCAGAGAGCACTGTGCTTGCAATGTGTATGGGAGGAATTAGGTAGGTGTGTGTGAGGCAGAGAGGGATACACAAGTCACTGGTACAGCTCCCTGGCATCTTGGCACAGCTCTTCTACCCTATGCATCTGTCTTTTCTGCATTTCCAATCCTACTTCTTGCATTGCAGCATCAGTAGAAGGCATTGAGGAGGTACCAGGACCTCTTGGTGAAGGATGCTAGGACCAAGCCAGCTGCTGCAGACCTCCCCAGTGCCCTGCACAGCATCCCCCCTGCACTGATCCTGGGCTGCCCATTCCTGTGACTACCCCTTGCCCAATGCCTGACAATGGGATGGATATTTGCACTGCTCTTCTCTTTCCTTTGCACCCCCAGCTTTGGCTTTAGCTCCCACTTTGACTCTGGTAAGTTGGAGCAGCCTTTATTTTCTTGATATGCTTCTATTTCTTTGCATTAGAATTTGGTTTGTTTGCTCCCCCTCCAGATATTCTGGAGACAGATTCCCAGACTCCCCTCCCACTCCTTCTGCATAACCCTCCCTTCTGCGGATTGATTGTGAGGTTGGAGAGCAGAGGTCTGGATGGTACCTGCTGGCTCTGGGCTGCTTTTTTAGGGTTGTTGCAGTCATTGCCCCCTGTGGTGGGTTGCAGTCTATTGCAGCTGCTGGGGAGGGCTCCTTATGGCCTGGGCACTGTAGAGGGGGCTGCACAATTACATGTGGATTAAGTGCTGAGTGCTCCAGGATCAGACATGACATGCCAGCCCTGCTGGGTCTGTGGGATGGATGGATGATGGATCAGCTCAATTCCAGGTAATCATCCCCCTCCCCCTCATTTTACAGCCAAACACTGGAGCCCTCGCTGTCATGTCCTGATTCCACATCACTGATACAAAAACAATGTGCTGGGAGGAAAACAATGTGGCATTATTGTGATTATACAGTCTGTACTACTGAGGGTATATACTGTGACATCCTAATATATATGCTGATATACTACAAATACACTCATAGTGCCAGGTATACAGTCCAGTTATACTGCCATGTATATAATGTGGCTATACTGCCATTTATATAACATAGACATACTGCCATGTATATAATGTGGCTATACTGCCATTTATATAACATAGACATACTGTCATATATAAAATGTAGTTATACTGCCATGTATATAATGTAGTTATACTGCCATGTATATAATGTAGACATACTGTCATATATAAAATGTAGTTATACTGCCATGTATATAATGTAGTTATACTACCATATATATAGTGTAGTTATACTGCCATGTATATAATGTAGTTATACTACCATATATATAATGTAGCTATACTGCCATGTATATAATGTAGTTATACTACCATATATATAATGTAGCTATACTGCCATGTATATAATGTAGCTATACTGCCATGTATATAATGTAGCTATAATGGCCATGTATATAGTGCTATACTGCCATGTATATATAATATAGCTATCCTGCCATGTATATAATGTAGTTATACTGCCATGTATATAATATAGATATCCTGCCATGTATATAATGTAGTCATACTGCCATGTATACAATGTAGCTATACTGCCATGTATATAATGTAGTTATACTGCCATGTATATAATATAGATATCCTGCCATGTATATAATGTAGCTATAGTGCCATGTATATAATGTAGCTATACTGCCATGTATATAATGTAGTTATACTGCCTTTTATATAATATAGCTATATATCCATGTATATGTTGTAACTATACTGCTTTGTATATAATATAGCTATACTGCCATGTATATAATTTAATACTGCCATGTATATAATATAGCTATACTGCTATGCATATATTGTAGTTATACTGCCGTGTATATAATGTAGTTATACTGCCATGTATATAATATAGTTATCCTGCCATGTATATAGTGTAGTTATACTGCCATTTATATAATATAGCTATCCTGCCGTGTATATAATGTAGTTATACTGCCATTTATATAGTGTAGTTATACTGCCATGTATATAATATAGCTATATATCTATGTATATGTTGTAACTATACTGCCATGTATATAATATAGCTATATAGCTATACTGCCATGCATATAGTGTAGTTATACTGCCGTGTATATAATGTAGTTACACTGCTATGTATATAGTGTAGCTACACTGCCATGTATATAATGTAGCTATACTGCCATGTATATAATGTAGCTATAGTGCCATGTATATAGTGTAGTTATATTGACATGTTTATAGTGTAGTTATACTGGCATTTATATTATATAGCTATATAGCCATGTATACAGTATGTTGTAGCTATACTGCCATGTATATAATGTAATTGTACTGCCATGTATATAATATAGCTATTCCGCCATGTATATAATGTAATTATACTGCCATGTATATGATGTAATTATACTGCCATGTATATGATGTAATTATACTGCCATGTATATGATGTAATTATACTGCCATGTATATAATATAGCTATTCCGCCATGTATATAATGTAATTATACTGCCATGTATATGATGTAATTATACTGCCATGTATATGATGTAATTATATTGCCATGTATATAATATAGCTATTCCGCCATGTATATAATGTAATTATACTGCCATGTATATGATGTAATTATACTGCCATGTATATAATATAGGTATTCCGCCATGTATATAATGTAATTATACTGCCATGTATATGATGTAATTATACTGCCATGTATATGATGTAATTATACTGCCATGTATATAATATAGCTATTCCGCCATGTATATAATGTAATTATACTGCCATGTATATGATGTAATTATACTGCCATGTATATGATGTAATTATACTGCCATGTATATGATGTAATTATACTGCCATGTATATGATGTAATTATACTGCTATGTATAGAATGTAGTTATACAGCCATTTATATAGTGTAGCTATACTACTATGTATATAATTTAGTTATACTGCCATGTACAGTTACTTCAAAAAGTATTTTAACCCCATGAACTTTTTGGCATTGTTTTCGCGTTACACCTACAAACTTTAATGGATTTTAAGTAGTATCCAAAAAAGGAAGTATTTGTGAAGTGTAAAGGAAATGAGACATGGTTTTCTAAATATTTAAAAAATATAAATCTAAAAATCGGGACGTGCATTTGTATTCAGCCCCTGAGTCAATGCTTTGTAGTACCACCTCTCATTGCAATTACTGCTGCTAGTCTTTTGGGCTCTGTCTCCACCAGCGTTGTACATCTAGACTCTAGAGGCTGACATATTCACCCATTCTTCTTTGCAAAATAACATAGATTAGATGAGACGTCTGTAAACAGCAATTTTCAAGTCTTGACACAGATTCCCAATGTGATTTAGGTCTGGACTGTGACAGGGTCATTCACACACATGGATATGTTTTGACCTAAACCATCCATTGTAGCTCCGGCAGGATGTTTAGGGTTGTTGCTGGAAGGTGAACCTATGCCCCATCTTACAGGTTTTCCTCCTTATTCCTCTCCATTCATCTTTTCTTCATCTCTGACCAGCTTTCCTGTCCCTTCTGAAGAAAAGCCTCTCCACAGCATGATGCTGCCACCACCATGTCTGATGGTGGGGATGGTGTATTCAGGGTGATGTGCAGTATTAGTTTTCTGTCACACTGTGTTTTGCATTTAGCCCAAAAAGTTCAACTTTGGTCTCATCTGACCAGAACACATTCTTCAAATGCTCGCTGTGTCCTCTACATGGCTTTTTGAAAACTGCAAACGGGACTTCTTATGTCTTGCTTTCAATATTGGCTTTCTTCTTGCCACTCTTCCATAAAGGTCAAATTTGAGGAGTGTATGAATAAGGCCGTGAACATGTTCAGTATTTGGTCAGTATTTTACATCCGTATTTGTAAACCAAAATCAGGATCTGAACAAGCAGAGAAAAAGTCTAAGGGGTACTTTGCACACTACGACATCGCAGCTGCGATGTCGGTGGGGTCAAATCGAAAGTGACGCACATCCAGCGTTGCTGTCGATATCGTAGTGTGTAAAGCGTTTTTTGATACAATTAACGAGCGCAAAGGCGTCGTAATCGTATCATCGGTGTAGTGTCCGACATTTTCATAATTGCGCGGCAGCGATGGTACGATGTTGTTCCTCGTTCCTGCGGCAGCACACATCGCTGTGTGAGAAGCCGTAGGAGCGAGGAACATCAAGCTTACCTGCGTCACCGCGGCTCACGCTGGCTATGCGGAAGGACGGAGGTGGGCGGGATGTTTACGTCCCGCTCATCTCCGCCCCTCCGCTTCTATTGGCCACCTGCCGTGTGACGTCGCTGTGACGCCGCACGACCCACCCCCTTAGAAAGGAGGCGGGTCACCGGCCAGAGCGACGTCGCAGGGCAGGTGAGTGCATGTCAAGCTGCCGTAGCGATAATGTTCGCTACGGCAGCGATCACAAGATATCGCAGCTGCGACGGGGGCGGGGACTATCGCACTCGGCATCGCTACCATCGGCTTGCGATGTCGTAGTGTGCAAAGTACCCCTAATAGAACCATGGATACCACTTCAGCATTTGTCACTCACTCCTGATTTTGGTTTACAAATACTAATGTAAAATACTGACCATATACTGAAAGTGTAATCATGGCCCTAAAAGTTCTGTGGACAGATTCTCCCCCCTGAGCTGTGGATCTCTGCAACTCTTCCAGAGTGACCATAAGCCTTTAGGCTGCTTCTCAAATTAGTGATCTCCTTGCTTGGGATGTCATGTTAGGTGGACGGCCATGTCTTGTTAGGTTTTCAGTTGTGCCACACTCCATCCATTTTTTGACGATGGACTGAACAGTGCTGCATAAGATGTTCAGAGCTTAGGTTATTTTTTTTTAGAACCTAACCCTGCTTTACTTTTCTCCACGACTTTATCCCTGACCTGTTTGGTGTGTTCTTCTGTTTTCATGATACTGTTTGATTCCTAATGTTCTCAAACAAACTTCTGAGACCTTCACAGAACCGCTGTAGTTATACTGAGAATAAATCACACACAGGTGAACTCAATTTACTAACTGTCCCTGTATTTAGTAGCATACATAAATAGATTGTTAGAAAAAGTAATTTGAATAGCTCTTTTATGATATGCTAATGAGCATAGGGACTAGTCACAAGGGTGTTAGTTCCTGCGCTCATTCTGCCCTCTTAGCATGTTAGCATGCCCACAGGCGCGTACTAGCATGCTATTCAATGCCCAGCGTCATCATCAGCACTGACACGCGTACCTGTCTCCATTGCACCACCTCAGAACGCTGGGCATAGAGTGAGTGCACATGATCAGAGGTCCCAGACACTTCGGTAATGCACACTACACCTGTTTGAAGCTGGGACGCATACACCCGGCTTCATAGTGCACATGACCAGAAATCAGGGGATCATGCGCATTCAGCTGAAATCCAGCGTCGGGCCCGTTGGCAGCAGGTGAGCGCGACCATCCCTCTGATGCTTCACATTCATTAGCGTGTTAGTACGCCCACAGGGGCGTGCTTACATACTAAGGGGGACAGCTAGCCAAGAGAACTAACGCCCTTGCGACTAGTCACTGGCCTCATTAGCATATCATAAAGGATATTTAGAAATACTTTTCTAAAGATCTCTTTATCTATGCTACTGCGTAGATACTGGGACAGTTCGGCAAGGATTAGCAATATGCACCCAGAACTGCTCGTGCCTCTTCTTTTGTGCGGTTTTGGTGCGGTTTTTCCGCAGGTTGGTCCCTGCATTTTTTTACCATTATCTATGGCAAAAAACTTAGGTACCTGCAGAAAAGAAGTGACATGCAAAAGAAGTGACATGCTTATTCTTTTTCTCAAGAAATTCTAAAAATCACCAATAAATAGAAAAGATTCATATAAAAATTAACTTTTATTCATAAAAATATTAAAAATAGAAACAGGATGTATGTCTTCAAGGAAGAAAACCCCTTAAAGGGTAAATACATATTAAATATTGTTATAAATGTTATTATATTGAGAACACCACAAAGAATAATACGGATCACAAAAAGAATTCACAAAAACACATCACCCCGTATAGAAAAAGTTATGATGGCCTCTATAAAAATAATTAATAATAAATAACAACACAAGTGTGTGTATGGAGCAATTACAATGGCTCAAAAGATCAAAGAGACTAAAAATACCAAAAGATACCTACAGGAGGTTAATGAATGTGATTAGTGGCGTCCCGCACCCTCTCCGACGCACGTTTCGCACTGTGTAGCGCTTCTTCCAGGAGTGGGGTCTCAAGAAATTCTGCAGAAAGAATGTCCTTGAGAAAAAAACGCACTGTGCGCACAGCTATTTTTTTTTTCCATAGGTTTTGCTGGGGAATGTCTGCAGAAAGGTTACAACCATTTTCTGCAGAAATTTCTGCAGAAAAAACATGGGTAAAACTGCAGTGTGTGAACAAGGCCTTATAGGGAACCTGTCAGGTGTAATATGCACCCAGAACCATGAGCAGTTCTGGGTGCATATTACTAATCCCTGCCTTACCGTCCCTGTATACACTAGCATAGATAAAGAGATCTTTCGAAAAAATATTTCTAAAGATCTTTTATCTTATGCTAATGAGCATGGGGACTAGTCCCAAGGGCGTTTCTCCCCTTAGCCTTAGCTAGTCTCCCCATATAGTATGGTAGAACGCCCCTGTGGGCATACTAACATGCTAATGAATATGCAGCGACGCCGCACATACCTCACTGTTCATGGCGGTCGGCGGAGGATGGATGCGCACTGCGCATGATCCTGAGTCCTCAGCACTTCCAGTCATGTGCACTGTACCTCACTGAAGCCAGGAACCTTACACCCGACATCAGTTTAGTGCATGATCGGAAGCCTCGGGTACTCCGGATCATGCGCACTGCACATTCATCTTCCGCCAGCCGCCATGAACAGTGAGGAATGTGCACGTTGCTGCACATTCATTAGCATGTTAGTATGCCCACAGGGGCATGGTAGCATGCTAAGAAGTCGGACTAGTCGAGGATATTACGCCCTTGTGACTAGTCGCTGGCCTCATTAGCATATAATAAAAAACCTTTAGAAATACTTTTTCTAAAGATCTCTTTATCTATGCTACTAGATACAGGGACTGTTAGGCAGGGATTAGTAATAAGCAGAACTGCTCGTGGTTCTGGGTGTACATTGCACCTGACAGGTTCCCTTTAAGTTTCCTTGTGTTACGTGAAAAAAATGTGGCAAAGTTCACAGGGTAAGAATACTTTTATGGTTTTAAGCATATTGGAACTGGCTTTTCTTGTGCTTTTGGGTCTATAAAGGTAATGTTTGAAGTTTGGGCATGGAAATCTTCTTCAGCATTTGGAATCTGTCTTGGGGGTACTTTGCACACTACGACATTGCAAGCCGATGCTGCGATGCCGAGCGCGATATTCCCCGCCCCCGTCGCAGCTGCGATATTGTGATAGCTGCCTTAGCGAATATTATCGCTACGGCTGCTTCACATGCACTCACCTGTCGTGCGACGTCGCTCTGGCCGGCGAACCGCCTCCTTATTATAAGGGGGCGGGTCGTGCGGCGTCACTGTGACGTCACACGGCAGACGGCCAATAGGAGCGGAGGGGTGGAGATGAGCGAGATGTAAACATCCCGCCCACCTCCTTCCTTCCGCATTGCGGCCGGCCGCAGGTAAGGTGGTGTTCCTCGCTCCTGCGGCTTCACACACAGCGATGTGTGCTGCCGCAGGAGCGAGGAACAACATCGGACCGTCGCGTCAGCGTAATTATGGAATTCGCTGACGCTACACCGATGATACAATTACGATGATTTTGCGCTCGTTAATCGTGTCATCTAGGATTTACACACTACGATGTCGAGAGCGACGCAGGAAGTGCGTCACTTTTGAAATGACCCCACCGACATCGCACCTGCGATGTCGTAGTGTGCAAAGTACCCCTTACAGTTAAATCTGAAAACTCAGAGCCTACTGCCACCGTATCTAGCTGCAGGGCTTCTGGAGTCACTTTGAGGTCTCTGATCACCTGGTTCCTCAGTAATCTGGTGGCAGTCAGTGAAATGTTCCTCTTTCTACCATGTACAGGTAGTGGAGCCAAAATTCCTACAACTTAGAACTTGTTAATTATGTTTTCAACTCTAGGAAAATTCACTGCTTTATATCTTGTATGATATTCGTGTTTGTGCAAGCATCTCTTCTCTTAACTGTTGAGGCCACTCTCCCGACAACCCAAGAATATTAGTGAACTGTCGGCCGTTGCCCATGAGGAATCGGGCTAAGATTCCTCAGTAACCTGTCAGAAGCTGGGGTCCTGCTATGTATCATGGCCCCAGCAGGTTATAACAGCCAGAGGGGCTCTACTAAGTACTTAGAGACATTTATTATGGAGGAGTGATTAATTCTGAGACTGCAGGTATCAATAAAAGTGGCATTCTATGATTAATTTGGAGAAACACTTTTTTTTTTTTACTAATTATTAGTTGTGTTAACACCATGCAGATGGTACACCCTGATGCCATGTAGTAGACAGCCCTTCATTAGTTGGTGGGACCCCTGGAGTAAAGCTGATATGGAGAAGGTACCCTAGTTGTCATTTCAGCCATAGGGAAGATGAATTTTTCCCCGGCGGACACTTCCAAAATCAAAAAAGGGTCAGTATGGACATTTTTGTAAAGCGACTGGTTGATATAGGGGATGTCTTGATAGTGTGAAGCCCCACATGTGTAGTGTCGGTGCATTACCTTCAGGGACTCCACTCAGCTGGATCTTGTCACCGGTAGGAGAATCTTCTATTTGTCGTGACGCCACTCTCAGTATTGCGGTCAGTGGGGACCGCCACTGCAGGTTGAGGGACGCCTGGGGCTGATGGTGTGTGCAGTTAGTTGGAATAGCCTCCTGAGAGTGAGGCAAGCCCCAGGGCCCGGTGTAGGTGCGTAGTACCACAAGGCGCAGAATGACTCAACACAGGCAGGATGTCTTTCAGGGTTTTTACTCACTTCAGATGGCAGGGTGAGTAACCCGGGCGTAGCTGGGATGAACCAGGCTGGAACCAGGTATCCTTCAGGCTGACTTGTGAGGGTGACTACTAACTCGCCTTCCTTAGCCCTTGGTGGTTTGGGGTAACCCCGACTTTGAGTCCCTATGGGGGTCACCCAGGGAAGTTGCTGAAGCCTCTCTCCCCTTCGTTTGCCGTTTGCTTGTCGCCTGGGCCAGATCACTCCAGCTGCTTGCCTCCTGTGACCTATGGGCCCTAACTGTGGCTACGTGGCTGCGGCTTTTGTGGTGTTGTGGCGTGGGCTTTGAGAGCCCCACACCGGCAGGTTTAGCGAGGAAAGGTGGATCTATCCCCGCTCCGGGATCTGCCGCCCGTTTGGGCCTGGTTCTCCCTAGCAGTCTCCTTACTTCCCACTCCGTGCCCTTTCTTTAGCTGAAGATGGATTTCGGGTAGCCCTCCTAGGTGACCGTTCTCCCCCGTCAGTAGCCACTGCGCGGGCGCTGTTAGACAGCAACAGCCCCACAGGTCTGCTCCTCACTGAGCCCTATGGAGTTCTGCTCTAACTGACTCACTGCCCCTCCTCTCCTGTTCTTGCCTACGCCACCTAGCAACCAGACTCTCTTACCACACCCCTTGAGAGGAGATGGAGGCTTTTGGCCCCCTCCACTATTCCAGTGAAGGTCAAGGCTTTTCCCCCTCCTGGGATCCCCAGGGGTCCTCTCATGGGTACATGTGTGAGAGCTGATTACTATGCGCCTGTGTTCCACACCCCTGTCAGCCTTCTGGATTACCTGTGTTGTACTGTCCCCAGCATGGGTGCAGTACTCAGTGGTGCCTGACCAGGTCAGGGGCGCCACATTCCCCCTTAGTTATCACCAGCACGTCCTCGGGCTGCAAGACAACATTTTAAAATGCATAAAACATTAAAACATGTAAAACATTTTTAAAAGCACCAGGTACCATACATCACCACCCTCCACCCACAAGTCCGTTAACCCACCCAAAACCCTTTCACGTTGGCCGCGACTTCAGCCACTTCTGGCAGGATGTAGAGGCGGCTTTCATGGGCTGGTGGTTTCAGGGTATACCTGGCCTGGTGGATCCGCGCCTTCAGCCTCTTCTGGCAGGATGCAGAGGCGGCCTTCACAGTTGGTGCTGACCAGGTACCCTCTTTGTGGTGGAGAGCCAGGCCCCATAAACAGGCATGCTCTCTGGTCGCAGGTGAGCCAAGGCCCTATATACGGACGGGCTCCTCCTGGTTGCAGACGAGCCAAGCCCCTAAACAGGCTGACTCTGGTGGCGGTGGTGCCCTCTGGTGTAACTATTTACACTGCGAGAGTTTGTGGCTATAGCCAGTTCATAGCCTTAAGGTTTATGGTTTTTCTCACAATAGTTTTTGTGGGCACATTCTTGAACTTTAAAACGTTGCAAAACAAACTTTTTCAAAACTTTAACTTTCTAACTGCTGAACTTCTTACTTTCCTTTACTCTTCCATTTCACCAGGGCTTTGGCCTGTTGGGCTGCGGCACCTGCTGCTTTCTTGCTCTTTGTCGTCGTCTGAGGTAGTTTCATCTGTAGGTTCCTTGTCTTTTCTTTCTTCCTTGGGACATGGCACTACATCAAGCGCATACAATCCTCTTTCGCCTTCATGCATAGTGAATTGTACTGTATTTCCCATCTTTAAGTTTCTGCCAGGGTGTCCTCTAGGCAGATGAGCGTTCACATCTCTTCGGTTGACAAATATCCCATTCCTTCACACCAGGTGCTACAATGAATCCATATCCACTTCTCAAATTGAAATCCTCTACTACTCCTCTGCAAAGGGGTCCTCTGACCTGGGCTTTGGCTCTTCTCAGGAACCTTTTCTCCTGTAGGTCTCTGGCTGTGACTTCTCTCTGCTCTGGAGACTGTGGTGCAGGGGACAGCGCTGTTCTGTTGCGACGCCTTGTCTTGCGGGCTGGATTCTGCGAAGTGCAGCTTACAAGCTCCCAGGTGAGACTTTTAGGCAGATCTTCGTCAGCGGACGGTGTCAGGTCTTCCTCATCCCAACGGGAATAGGGCAACATCTCCGGCTCTGAGTATGGATCCACTGCTGGTGGCTCCGGAGTCAGCTCCTCAGCTTCCTGGCCTCCTCTCCCCCTTAGTTCTTCTTGGCACTCCTTTGGTGGCAGTGCTGGGGATGGGCTTTCTTCAGCAGGCCCAGGCGGGGGACTCTTTGGCGTGGTTGCTGCAGGGGTTGCTGGAATCCTCTTGGGGGTATGCGGAGGGAGCATGTACCGGTCCACCAACCATTGTGGAAACTTGGCCTCCATGTCAGCCTTCAGCCGCCAGTATTCGGGGTCCTCCCCCAGCGTGGGCTTTCCAGCAGGGACCTCTTTGGACTGGGGAGCGGTGTCTGCTCTGGCCTTGCAGGCCGGGGTAAATGGTGATGCAATCTCTTGGCGGGCCGCGCCCTGTATGGCGGCGACCTGGTCTTGGCGGGCCGCGCCCTGTTTGGCGGCGGCCTGGTCTTGGCGGGCCGCGCCCTGTTTGGCGGCGGCCTGGATCGGCGTCGCTGTCGCGATGGAATCGGTGCAGGCTGGGCTGGGCGTCGCTGCAGGGACCGGGTCTTGGTGGGCCGAGCAGGGCATCGCTGCGGCGGCCGGGGCTTGGCGGGCCGAGCAGGGCATCGCTGCGGCGGCCGGGGCTTGGCGGGCCGAGCAGGGCATTGCTGCGGCGGCCGGGGCTTGGCGGGCCGAGCAGGGCATCGCTGCGGCGGCCGGGTCTTGGCGGGCCGCACCTGGCGTGGCTGCGGCCTGGCTCAGCGTCGCCGCGCCGGGCGCCTCTTCAGGGACCGCGGGCGTGGCAGCAGGGGTCGGGGCATCCGGGCCGGCAGGGGTAATACTGGACTCACCCATCGGTGGCAGCATCGGGGTCTGAGTCGTCGCCGTCCGGTCTGGCACTCGTCGTGCGGTTCCCCTCTCATAGGCCTGAACCGCAGCAGCCATCTCCAGAAGTTCCATGCGTTCTTCTCGGATCTGCTCCACGACCCGGGTCTCCAGTCGGTCGCAGAACTGGGCCAGCTCCCGATACCACCAGGCAGCGGAGCCCGGTTCTGGGTTTCTGCGGTCAGACGCCATTTCTTCTGCGCCCTCTTCTGCACGACTCTCCAGCTGTGGACTCGCCGTTGCCTCTAATAGCAAGCTGTTCAGTTTCTGCCCTGCCTCTTTCAGCAGCTCCTCTCCCAACAGCAGGCTTGTGGCTCCCTTTCTGTCCCGACGTCTCTGGACGCTTCCGCTCTCTTCACAAGCGAGGTCAGAACTCTGCAGGGGATCTCTGGGTAGCCACACCTCTTCGTGGGCGGTAACTTCTTCCAGCGCGGGCTGCTGTTGTTTTTCAGCGCGCTTTTCATGGTGGCAATATGGCGGCGCTTCCAATTTTTCAAGCGGACCGCCCAGGCACATGGTCACCTGTCTGAACAGGTCTAGTCCTTATCCTGTTCGTGACGCCAGATGTGAAGCCCCACATGTGTAGTGTCGGTGCATTACCTTCAGGGACTCCACTCAGCTGGATCTTGTCACCGGTAGGAGAATCTTCTATTTGTCGTGACGCCACTCTCAGTATTGCGGTCAGTGGGGACCGCCACTGCAGGTTGAGGGACGCCTGGGGCTGATGGTGTGTGCAGTTAGTTGGAATAGCCTCCTGAGAGTGAGGCAAGCCCCAGGGCCCGGTGTAGGTGCGTAGTACCACAAGGCGCAGAATGACTCAACACAGGCAGGATGTCTTTCAGGGTTTTTACTCACTTCAGATGGCAGGGTGAGTAACCCGGGCGTAGCTGGGATGAACCAGGCTGGAACCAGGTATCCTTCAGGCTGACTTGTGAGGGTGACTACTAACTCGCCTTCCTTAGCCCTTGGTGGTTTGGGGTAACCCCGACTTTGAGTCCCTATGGGGGTCACCCAGGGAAGTTGCTGAAGCCTCTCTCCCCTTCGTTTGCCGTTTGCTTGTCGCCTGGGCCAGATCACTCCAGCTGCTTGCCTCCTGTGACCTATGGGCCCTAACTGTGGCTACGTGGCTGCGGCTTTTGTGGTGTTGTGGCGTGGGCTTTGAGAGCCCCACACCGGCAGGTTTAGCGAGGAAAGGTGGATCTATCCCCGCTCCGGGATCTGCCGCCCGTTTGGGCCTGGTTCTCCCTAGCAGTCTCCTTACTTCCCACTCCGTGCCCTTTCTTTAGCTGAAGATGGATTTCGGGTAGCCCTCCTAGGTGACCGTTCTCCCCCGTCAGTAGCCACTGCGCGGGCGCTGTTAGACAGCAACAGCCCCACAGGTCTGCTCCTCACTGAGCCCTATGGAGTTCTGCTCTAACTGACTCACTGCCCCTCCTCTCCTGTTCTTGCCTACGCCACCTAGCAACCAGACTCTCTTACCACACCCCTTGAGAGGAGATGGAGGCTTTTGGCCCCCTCCACTATTCCAGTGAAGGTCAAGGCTTTTCCCCCTCCTGGGATCCCCAGGGGTCCTCTCATGGGTACATGTGTGAGAGCTGATTACTATGCGCCTGTGTTCCACACCCCTGTCAGCCTTCTGGATTACCTGTGTTGTACTGTCCCCAGCATGGGTGCAGTACTCAGTGGTGCCTGACCAGGTCAGGGGCGCCACAATAGCAGAGTATAAAAACTTAATTAACTCATCTTCCTGAACTTTTCATGTTTTATGGACATAGGTGACTGTGGTTATAACCTCCAGTCTAATCTCATCCCTTATAAAATAGGGGGGTCTACCCGACCCCCCAATAGATTTCTAATCAGTTATAAGATTTCTTCTGTTGAGCTCCCTGATTCTCCTTCAAGCACAGAGGTGAACCATGTCACTGCCCCTGTACAAGGGCATACACATGGAAAGCATCTAACCCTTTTCGAAATTTACTTTTGCATAGGACTGCAGGCCCTCGTTTGACTCAGCACCTCACGGTGTTACTACTCTTAAGCCTAGAAGCCGCCAGGCTTGTCAGATAAACATCCGCCCTGGAAGTGTCTGCCTATGCTTCTATTAATAGGCGCTAGTGAATGAGGAAACAGGCGGGTCAGGGGGCATTTCCTAATCCCGGACACACGAGACATGTCTCAGTGAGAACTCAACTATGTAGTGCCTGTGGGTTCATAGATTTAGGAAAAGTGATCTAAAAGAAAAACTTTGTTTGTTGCTCATAGCAACCAATCAAAACGCAGCTTTGACCGTTCTATAGCTGTTTAAAAAAATAAAGCTGAGCTCTAATTGGTCACTATGGGCAACATGTGCAGATTTTGCCAAATGAGGCCTACTGTATAAAGGTAAAGCTGTCTTTGTTGCCCATAGCAACCAATCAGAGTCCAGCTTTCTTTTCTCAAGGGCACTGTAAGGTATGAAAGATGTGCCATGATTGGTTGCTGGCTGGTCTGGTTCCAAGAGCTATAACTTTTTTTTTATTTTTTGGTCAATAAAGGTCTTATTTTTTGCAAACAGCAGTAGTTTTTGTCATTATCATCTTAAAGGGTTATTCCCATCTCCAAGATCCTATCCCAATATGTAGCAGGTGTAATATTAATAATATTAGCAAATACCTCCATGTAGAAATGTTTTCCTGATTCACTGTAACTTACTTCATGTTCGGGGCATTGCATGACCCTGGAATTGTAGATTCCGGCCAAAATTAGGCACACACACCCCTTTTCCAATTCCCCCTTATCTGCTAATAACCACTCAGACACCAATTTATCTTTGGATAATTTTGGCCATAGCAGCCATTTATTAAACAAATACATAACATGTAAAATTTTGCATTGTGGTAAGGTCCTTGAAGCTAAAAACCCTGGTGATTCCCATAACCAAGCCATATAACCAAATTGCTCCCAGCCGTTACCCACACTGGCTCAGGAGCACCAAAGTGTAAGGGTTATTCCTTCATTAACCACCAAAAACACCCACGGGGGGCCCCGACATACCCCGTCGGGATCCCCCAAAAATCACCAGGTGACCAACCATTCTGCCAATGAGGGGATCCATACCCGGATGGGTTCCCCGAACCAATTTAGAACCAACTTCAAGGACCCACCAAAAACCTGCCACCAGGCCACTACGACCCGATAAACTTCCATATCGCCTCCCACAAAACTTGCAGCCCATTGCGAACTCAAAGTCTTTAGGGAGGGCGGGTGGGACTCTCACTGGTGTCCCAGAGCGGGAAAAGTGCCGCTCCTCCCCCAGCTTCACCTTTTTACTATACCCTGACTTACTCCCCCTCCCCTACCCGTGACATCATGACCTCCACTCCAATCAGTGTCATGCTGGCCTCCACACATGCCCGGGGGGAGGGGGGGGGGTCAGTGCTCCGGCCATTCTTGACCCTGGAATTGTAGATTCCGGCCAAAATTAGGCACACACACCCCTTTTCCAATTCCCCCTTATCTGCTAATAACCACTCAGACACCAATTTATCTTTGGATAATTTTGGCCATAGCAGCCATTTATTAAACAAATACATAACATGTAAAATTTTGCATTGTGGTAAGGTCCTTGAAGCTAAAAACCCTGGTGATTCCCATAACCAAGCCATATAACCAAATTGCTCCCAGCCGTTACCCACACTGGCTCAGGAGCACCAAAGTGTAAGGGTTATTCCTTCATTAACCACCAAAAACACCCACGGGGGCCCCGACATACCCCGTCGGGATCCCCCAAAAATCACCAGGTGACCAACCATTCTGCCAATGAGGGGATCCATACCCGGATGGGTTCCCCGAACCAATTTAGAACCAACTTCAAGGACCCACCAAAAACCTGCCACAACGAGGGCACCTTGATAACCTTCAAGTGCCTGAGACCCCCCCTCAATAGAAAAGCTCGCTCAATACCTCCCTGCAATCCAAGTGCCCACAATCAATCCGTACTGCATTCAAATGCACCCCATCCGCCTACCAAAATTCGTCATCCTCTCGCTCCAGCTCAAAAAGCCGAGCTGCGACTCCCACGTTGCAGCCCCCAAATTTTTTGATATAACCCTATTAACTTTCACCCGCACCTTATTCAGCTTCTCCACAGACCATGCTTTCCGCCCAAACCCTTCTTGGAACAATGTCCCACCACACAATTATCACGCCTGGAAAAGACACCCATAACCGCAACAAGTCATGCTTAGTATCTTTATCAAAGTCCGAGAAAGCCGCTCACCCAAATAGGTCCCTCGACGCGTAAAACCAAAATGTCAGGGGGCCTGCCCAAATGAGCATAGTTATGCACCCCCTGCAACACCGTATTCCACCCCATACCCCTGATTCCAACCCATCCGACAGGAGCCCTATCCCTCCGACAAAATTTAGCTGTCTCCTGTTCCTTCTCGTATCCGCTCTCTGTGTTCCCCAGCACACATTAGAATGGCCCAAGATCCAGACCAGGCTGGAAAAACGGGGGGGGGGGGGGGGTGTCTGAAAAACAAAGCACTAACAAAATTACCAAGTAGCTCCAATACCACCCCAAAGAATGACACCCCCCCCACCCCCTCCTCCATCAGAACCAGTCTTCCGATCAATTGCCCCTGAAACATTGCGAACCCACGACTTACAACGCTGAGACTTCCATCGACCAATCTGTTTAACTGTCTTAGCAGGGAGACCACACCCAGAGGTTTCCACTGCCGTCCCAAGACGAAAAGAATGCAACGCAAACCTCGCCAACCAGACCCAATGATTTCAAACATGCCCACAAAACACTAATGAACTAATATCTGGACAAAAAGACCCGTCCTCGAGACATAACAATGGGCCATCCTGACTCGGGTGGACCTTTGCAAAGCTCAAACGCACTGCCAATGGCACATACCTGATGCCATAACCTTCCCTAAACGAACCCGCCTGCCCCCACTTTATCCATTTTTGATTTCTGGATCCAAAATTCGATCCCCATGCTCCAAAAATAGGACGTCACTATTACCCAAGCCCCCGGGGCACGTCACCCTGGGAAATACCAATTCGCCAATACACCAAGCCCCGAAAAACCGCCAACGAAAAGCCAACCGCAACAATGATACCTTAATTCCCTACCCAAACATTCCAATAAGCTAAATCACACAGGCCGTCTACCTATGGCCCCTATGCACACCCTTCAACGCCTGAACTACCCAAAAATTTGTTCCCAATCCTGTACACCTCGCAACCAGAAACCAAATGCCAACCCTGTAATCAAATGACTCAACTTCGTGGAAGACCAACCTGTTATCGCCACTCCCCCGATTTCCCAGGAACAGTCCTAACTGGGAATCCTCATTCATCATGCCACCACCCAACCACCACTCCCAGTAACCCATGTGGCCTAATACGCCGCCCACGTGGTACCAGTCAAACTGCCTGAATCCGTGGTCTTGCTGCTTGAAGACCACGCTCCAAAGCTGCGCAGGGGACTACAAGCTGCTGCCGTCCGCCACTACCGCAAAATCCCGGAAACAATCTCACTGAAACAGGAAAGGAAATCCGCTATTAGGTCCTCTATACCTGGTACCTGAGCTGCTGTGACCCGTATTAATTTCCCAACAAATAAAAACCAACCGCCGCAACACCCGAACAACTTGGGTAAAATATGCCGAGCCGTTATTAATCACTAGCACCACCCCCATATTGTCCCAGTTGAACCGGATCTACTTAATCCACAACTGGTCACTCCCCAAATGGAGTGCGACCATCATCGGAAAAAATTTCCAATAGCGACACATTCCTTGTCAACCCCTCCGCCATCCAACTTTCTGGTCACCAATCCGCACATCACTGACCCTGAAAAAAGGCCCCGAAACCTGAGTCACCCGCAGCATCCGTAAACAATTCCAATTTGAAATTAACCACTACCTCATCCTTAAGCAACGAACCACCATTGTCCTGCTCCCCAAAAAATTCTCCCCAAACCAACAAGGCCGCTCAATGTTCCTCCGACAAACTTATGTAGGGGTGAAGAGCAAGCACTCCAGCTGTCGCGCAAGCTAGCCGACGTGAAAACTCGGCCCATTGACCTTACCCGACACGCAAAATTAAGTTTCCCCCAATAGCGATTGAACCTCCTTTAATTGTAACTTCCTCACCCGGCATGCCCTTGCTACCTCAACCTTAAGCGTGGCAACCTGTCGTCAGGAAGCCGAACCTCCCAAATCACTGAGTCAATTACAATGGCCATAAACTAAATACAGGTATTTGGCCGAACAGTTCTTCCCCAGGTGCCAAAGGCACCCCAAAGCCTCTCGCTATCCATTCCATTGCTGCTAGAATTCTTGTGCCTGTGCCGAAACAGCCAATCCCACACACCAACAATTCATCCCGGTAAGGTACCAGTGATGCCAAACCAGAAACATCACGCCCCCCCCATTCTAAAAAAGAACAAAAGGTTTCAACACATGTGCACGATACTGCACTACCCATTGGCAAGCAGGGGTCTCCAAAACAATTTCCCTTCCAAAAACAAACTAATAACGAACACAATTTTGGATGAACTGGTAAGAGCCGGACAGCTGCCTCAATATCCATCTATTGCCATCAACATACCCCTCCCACAACTCTTTACCTACTTTGTAGCCTCATCAAACGATGTATACAACAGCTAACGAAGCTCAGCCAGTATACCATCATTCGCTGACCTACCCCCGGGATGAGACAAATGGTGGATTAGCCGAACTTTACCTGGCTCCTCCTTGGGCCCCCCCCCCGAATGACGAAACCACAAAATAAGAAAAGGTAGGGGGGTGACTAACTGTGCCCCCCATTCTCCCCAACGCCACCTCCTTTCCTAACTTTCCACCTACCAGCGCCAAATGCTGATACACCGAGGGAGATTCCTGGTTGTCCCTGGAACTTCAAAAACAGGGGAAGGAATCCTGAAACCCTCCCCAAAACCCAACCTCAAACCTCAGCTTTGGCCCTAACAGGATCCCTATTTAGGTACGGCAGCATCGCAACTAAGCTCACCGGTGTCTGACCCTTGGACATCCCATGGGATGCTCCGTTACAATAGGTGCGGAGATGTCCAAACAACGACAAGTGGCACTGACTTGCCTTCCCCCTCATTAACTTACCAACACGAACTTGACTTCTAGGACCCTGTCTGTCCGTACTGACCACTGGCACCCCAGCTTCCTGACCGGCCGGGGAACCCTGCCCCGCCCTGAAATGACTGCCCATATCTGGCTGCCGCCATCACCCGCAACCACAAGCCTATATCCTTCTGATCCCATCTTATGGATGGACGGTCGCCATCCTCTGATGACACTGCTCCTCATAACGGATCCAGGTCTACCCCCCATAAATCCTATAGGCCTCACCAATCGAGCCCATATACCAAAACCACTGAAAACTATTCTCTGGCGCCTGTCGCCAATTACTCTTGCCCAAACTGCAACGCCTTAAACCTATTAGCATAAGTCTGAGGAATCAAGTGCCATCGCCACTTCTCCCCATCTTCCTTCTTGCTATCGTCTTTTCCCCCTTTGTCAAAATAAATTTTTGCCACCTCCTTACTCCTTTCAGTCTGAACTGCCACTAATACTGGGGAAGAGACACTCCCAACTGGACTCACTAGCCGCAATGACGGACAAATTAACCCAAGCCGCCACTGGCGCCGGGGTTTTCCTGGCCCCTAATCCGGGCCCGCAACTGGCGAACGCAACTTCAATTCTGACAACTCCCCACTCAACGCATTCCCCCTAACACCCGCTGGCACCCCCAAACCGAACCCCAGCTGACCCGTCACCCCCCCTTTACTGTGTACCTAAACAGCATGTGAAGACAAACAAAACATGTAATCATACTCACCAGGCTGCACAAAGGTATAACCTCGTCAGCCGGACCACCTGTATCCTGACGTCCCTCCTGCCGATCTAGCATGACTTGGCTCCTCCCATCCGACTCTGCTCCATTGCTGTTTTAGCCGCGCGGCCCGAGGCCCCGCCGGCCGCATATCCTGGACATGACGATCAGTAGCGCCGACCAACAGGGGGAGCTGCATATTATCCTCAGGGCTCTCCAAGCACGGCCCCCCCTGCTCCGCTCCATGTGGCCCCTCTCCCAGACAGGGCCTCTGTAGCCGCAGGCCCTGAATGCCAGGCCCGATGTAGTTCCGACCGCAGCCGCCTGGCTCCGCCCACCTCACAGGGATCCATCCGGGATACTATCGCTGCAGGGAGGAGAGGCTCAGGGCGCTCGGCCGGTACATCACCAGAGCGCCCCGCCGCACCGCCGACGTCACTCGCTGACAAGGCAGCAGCAGGCCCCGCCCCCAACTCCAGCGTAGGCCTGCCGACTGCCGCCGGGCCCAGCCGCCCGTCTGAATTCCTCCCAGGCCGGGGCCTGCCGGACCTCGCAGCTCACGGCGTCCGGCCTGGAGGGTCCCCGGAGGGGGCTTCTGTGGCGACGCTGGGCCCTGGGAGTCAGGTCAGGTGACCGCCTCTCTGCCAGTCCAGACCTCCGGGGGCGCCGCTGTCGCAGGGGTGCCGTCCCTGCCCCCCCCCGGACTCCCACCGAAGATCCTTGCTATCAGGCTCTGCAGCCACCTGGGGGGATGGTCCCAGCAGCAGCTCTCAGCCGCTCCAGGAGCTGATCCCCGGCGTCCATAGCAGGTACAGGGATGGGGACTCTCACTGGTGTCCCAGAGCGGGAAAAGTGCCGCTCCTCCCCCAGCTTCACCTTTTTACTATACCCTGACTTACTCCCCCTCCCCTACCCGTGACATCATGACCTCCACTCCAATCAGTGTCATGCTGGCCTCCACACATGCCCGGGGGGAGGGGGGGGTCAGTGCTCCGGCCATTCTTGAATTGCTTGTATTTAAAAGCAGTATTTGACAATACCCATTTTTGAAAATGGGAATAACCCTTTAAGTTAAGGATTTTTTTGAAAGTTTGACCATGGTGTGACGTTACACTATAAGTGAACCTTAGGTTACGTTAACACAGGAAGGATTAGCTAGGATTACCTCATGTTCAGGGCATTGCATGACCTTAGGTATCCATGGGCGCAACCACAGATATAGTCATAGTTAGTTAGCTAATTAGTTGCTCGTGGTCATAACCATGTATTCCTAATGTTCTACAATGCCCTGAACATGAGGTAAGCAACACAGCTAATCAGGAGAACTATACAATATACGACATTTCTAATTGGAGCTATTTGCTAATATTATTATTACACCTACTACATATTGGGATAGGATCTTGGAGATGGGAATTCCTCTTTAAGTATCATACAATTTTATCTCTTTTTATATATATATATATATATATATATATACACACACACACGCACACATGATTAATATGTATATATATATATATATATATAAAAAAATAATTTTTAATATATATTTTTTTCTTTGTTACATTTGCGTTTATTTCTTTAGGAAATTTCATCACTTGTACAATACACTATGATTCTGTAATATTGCAGCGTGTTGTAAAGTTATCCATCGCTTATGTAGCCCCATCACATATGTACAATCATGACAGATACTGGAGCTGTCAGTAGGCTCCCCGGCTGCAATGACATTACCATTGGCTCTCATTGGCAATCATCTTATGGGGGCTAACAGCGGGATAAGAGGTTAAACTGCATTGATCAGACTTAGCTTCATATGCAACAGTTAGGGGCCCTTTGCACATTACGACATCGCAAGGTGATGCTGCGATGCCGTGCGCGATAGTCTCCGCCCCCGTCACAGCTGCGATATCATGGTGATAGCTGGCGTAGCATTACAGAACATTATCGCTACGGCAGCTTCACATGCACTCACCTGCCCTGCAAAGTCCCTCTGGCCGGCGACCCGCCTCCTTATTAAGGGGGCAGGTCGTGCGGCATCATAGCGACGTCACACGGCAGGCGGCCAATAGAAGCGGAGATGAGCGGGACGTAAACATCCCACCCACCTCCGTCCTTCCGCATAGCTGGCATGAGCCGCAGGACGCAGGTAGGAGATGTTCCTCTCTCCTGCGGCTTCACACACAGCGATGTGTGCTGCCGCTGGAACGAGGAACAACATCGTAAAATCGGTCATTTCCAAATCATTGAAATGACCGATGCTACACTGATGATACAATTACGACGCTTTTGCGCTCGTTAATCGTATCAAAAAGGCTTTACACACTACGATATCGAAAGCGAGGCCGGATGTGCGTCACTTTCGATTTGACCCCACCGACATCACACCTGTGATGTCGTAGAGTGCAAAGTGTCCCTTTGATTCAGGTGCTGACTGTATAACACAGCTGGTACCCACATTGTGTAGAACAAGTTTAGTACCTGAGCTCGTTTCACCATAAAAGCAATGCGCACGTCTGCTGTACACGTACCTAGGCACAGTGGGCCCTCCTGGTGCCATGGGCTTCGACACTTGCCTAAGTTCACCATCACAAAATCTGCAATAAAAATTCCTAGCTAATTCTTCCTGTGTGCATGTAACCTAAGGTTCACATGTAGTTTAACGTCACACCATGGTCAAATGTGCCAAAAAATCCTTATCTTAGAGTAAAACGGGCTTTACACACAGCGACATTGCTAGCAATGTCGCTGGTGAAAGCACCCGCCCCCGTTGGTTGTGCGTCACGGGCAAATTGCTGCCCGTGGCGCACAACATCGCTTACACTCGTCACACATACTTACCTGCCTAGCGACGTCGCTGTGGCCGGCGAATCGCCTCCTTTCTAAGGGGGCGGTTTGTTCGGCGTCACAGCGGCGTCACTATGCTGCCCAATAGAAGCGGAGGGGTGGAAATGAGCGGGCCGAACATCCCGCCCACCTCCTTCCTTCCTCATTGCGAGCGGTCGCAGGGACGGTGATGTTCCTCGTTCCTGCGGTGTCACACGTAGCGATGTGTGCAGCCGCAGGAACGACGAACAACCTGCGTCCTGCAACAGCCACGATAATCGGGATTACAACGACCAGTCAACGATCAACAATTAGGTGAGTCATTTTGATCGATTAACAGTCGTTCGTGCGTTTCACATGTAACGACGTCGCTATCGAGGTCGGATGTGAATCACGAATTCCGTGACCCCAACGACATCTCGTTAGCGATGTCGTTGCGCGTAAAGCTCGCTTTATTCCCATTTTCAAAAACGGGTATTGTCAATTAGTGCTTTTAAAAATAAGCAATTTTGTAATTTACTATTTATTACAATTTTCAGTTGTTCTTAAGATAACACTTTTCTTTTTGTCTATGACTCGCCCCAGGGCTATGGGGTACTCGGTCCCGGGCCGTATATGTACGGGGATGCTGTGTCACGAATATGTAGTGGCTGTTGCCCGGTTCCATGACCATGAGGGTCGTTTTAAAAAGGGTTTATATATAGGGGAGATGAAAGAGTTTATGTTGTGACGCAACTTGCAGGTTGCGGCTAGGTAGTTGGAGCTGCTGCTGCACAGTCTATGGCCACTGGGGCTGGTGGTAATGGCAGCCTGGATGTTGGGCCCTCCGCAAGTAGAGCTGAGCCCCAGGGAGTGGATGATGGATTGCGGCGTGGAAAGAATGGAGACCACACGAGGGGAATGCAGTGCAACTGTTGTTTACTCACAGCGATGGTAATGGTGGACGGCTGGTTCAGACCCCTGGTCCCTGTAGTCCCAGTGCCGGTGTGGTAACCTGGTGGCTTCTTTCCCCTGCACCTTTAAGTAGTTTTATGGAACCCTGTGGCTTGGAGCGCCCAGGGGTCCCCTCCTGTTAGTCGTCAGTCTCTGGTCCGTACAGCGAGCAGTGTGAACCATGTAGGGTTGGTGTTCTGTTCCGGTCCTTGGCTCCCTCGCTACTGCTGGTGCCCCCGGATTCTTGGGTCAGTGAGGTCCTGGATGGTCCCCTCACTGTGCAGGTATTTTTCAGGCAGCTTGAAGCGGTCACCTAACCTAGGGCCCTGTGGCCCGTCGGTGCTTTGGTTCCAGGGGTACCTCGTCGTACCCTCCCTGGCAACCACTCTCCTGTACCAGTCAGCTACTACTGTCACTCCTAACTGTCTCACTGTCTGTCTCCTCCCCCCTGGATGGTTGGCTAGTGGACTGGATCGGCTCCACCCCTAGGTGGCCATCCATTGTGTCCCCAACTAGTCAATGACCCCAGATTGGGCGAGTGAACTGAGGATGTTATGTGTTTTGGTGGTACCATCACTGGTCTTCCAGGTTCCTGACGGTAGGCCCTGCATCTATGACAGGATGCAGTACCTAGTAGTACCCTGAGGGGTTCAGGGGCTCTACATCTACGGCTTGTTCCCTTGAAGATCGACCACTGCTTCTGGACACTAGAACATGCTCAGGGCTCAGAAGCTGTTTTCTTTTTAGCTTGTAAGCGCTGTTTTGAAGATTTCCAGGATTGCTGGAGTACGCTGTTACCTGCTAATCCCAGCCAGCATCAGTTCAGTGCTTACAACCAAGACTGCAGCAGTGGTCGGTCTCCTAAGCAACAAGGTGTAAACAAAAGTAAAGTGTTAGGATGTTGGGAACGGCTGCAAATTTTAATAAGTAGTAAATTGCAGAAGTTCTTGTTTTTACAAGCACTATCTGACAGTATCCATCTATGAAGATGGGAATAACTCTTTAAATACATAAAAATGATCTTATTTTTAATTTTAGATTAGTACTATTACTGTGATACCAAACCTATATAATTTGTTATTTTTTATATCTTTTTATATCTTAGTTTTCAAAAAAATAATCATCTCTGTATAATAAAGTAGTTTATGTTGCCATATTTTTATTATCAGATTTTTGCAGATGGGGCAATAGCGATTTTTTATTTCTAAATTTCTTTACTTTTATTTTGAATAAAAGGAGTGTTCTAAACTTTTAGATTTTAAATTTGCTTTCATTTTCAATCTATTAGTTTATCATTTTTTAGTCATCATAAAGAATTTGAACCTGCGATCGTTTGATCACCTGCAGTTAAAGATGAGCAGATTGATTCACTCAACCCCGGTCCATGGTCCAGGTCAGTCCTTTCTGGCCGTGGAGAGAAGCTGCGCAAATCTCCTGAGCTTTCCGGTTCTCCAGCGCTACCTTTCATTGGCTGGCCTGGTGTGATGTCACCTGTGCTGTATATGGCACACAGATGACTACTCTCCAGCCCAGCCAATCATAAGTCGATCCCAAAGGGTAAAGAAATTCGCACAGCTTATGTCCTCGGCCAGAGAGCACTGACCTGGATTATGGACCGGGGTTAGATGTGTGAAGCGATCCACACATCTCTACTTGCACAATATACTTAACTACATCATAATTGCAGTATATAACAAAAGTGAGTGCACCCCTCACATTTTTGTAAATACTTTATTACATCTTTTCATGGGACAACACTGAAGATATAACACTTTGATACAATGTAAAGTAGTCAGTGTGCAGTTTGTATAACAGTGTAAATTTGCTGTATCCTCTAAATAACAACACACAAGCATTAATGTCTTAACTGCTTGCAACAAAAGTGAGTACACCCCTAAGTGAAAATGACCAAATTGTGCCCAAAGTGTCAATATTTTGTGTGGCCAGCATTATTTTCAAGCACAGCCTTAACTCTCTTGGGCATGGAGTTCACTAGAGCTTCACAGAAGCCGCAGGATCCTCTTCCATCCTCCATGAGGACATCATGGAGCTGGTGGATGTAAAGCCTGCTTTACACGCTGCAATGTATCTTACAATGTGTCGGCGGGGTCACGTCGTAAGTGATGCACATCCGGCATTGTAAGGTACATTTCAGTGTGTGACAGGTACGTGCGATTGCGATTGAACGGCAAAACGTTCATCACATACACATCGTACCTGTCTCTAGAATTGCACATCAGATTGTTCATCGTACCCGGGGTAGCACACATTGCAGTGTGTGACAACACGGGAACAATGAACAGATCTTACCAGCGTCCTGCGGCTCCCGGCCCTCAATGCGGAAGGAAGGAGGTGGGCGGAATATTTACGTCCCGCTCAGCTCCGCCCCTCCGCTTCTATGGCTGGCTGCTGCGTGACGCCGATGTGACGCCAAACGTCCCTCCCACTCCAGGAAGTGGACGTTCGCCGCCCACATCGAGGTCGTATGGACGGGTAAGTACGTGTGACGGGGGTTACTCGTATGTGCGGCAGGTTCAACAAATTGAACGTGCCACACATGCGATGGGGGCGTTGCAAATCGCATACGCTATCGTATGGGAAATTGCAACGTGTAAAGCAGGCTTTAGAGACCTTGCGATCCTCCACCTTTTTTTGAGGATGCCCCACAAATGCTCAAGAGGGTTTAGGGCTGGAGACTCTTGGCCAGTCCAGTACCTTTACCCTCCATTTTTTTAGCAAGGCAGTGGTTGTCTTGGATGTGTGTTTGGTGTCGTTATTATGTTGGATTACGAAGGGAGGGGATCATGCTCTGCTTCAGTATATCATAGCACATATTGGCATTCAAGCTTCCCTCAGTGAACTGTAGCTCCCCACAGCCGGCAGCTCTCATGCAGCCCCAAATCATGACACTCCCACCACCATGCCTGACTGTAGGCAGGACACACTCATCTTTGTACTCCTCACCTGGTTGTCGCCACACACTCTTGAACCAAATGAGTTTATCTTGGTCTAATCAGACCACAGAGCATGATTCCAGTAATCTATGTTCTTAAGGGGGCTTTACACGGTAGCGATATCGCTAGCAATTTGTAGCGATAGCGAGCATGTAAGTACCCGCCCCTGTCGCGCATGCGATTGTTTGTGATCGCTGCCGCAGCGAACATTGTCGCTACGGCAGTGTCACACATACTTACTTGGTCGTCGTCGTCGCTGTGACTGCCGAACAATCCCTCCTTCAAGGGGGAGGGACGTTCGGCATTACAGCGACGTCACCGCAACGTCACTAAGCGGCCGGCCAATCAAAGCGGAGGGGCGGAGATGAGCGGGAAATAACATCCCGCCCACCTTCTTCCTTCCGCATTGTGGCGGCAGGTAAGGAGACGTTCCTCGCTCCTGCGGTGTCACACACAGCGATGTGTGCTGCCGCATGAGCGATGAACCACCTGGATAAACAACCCTTACCGATTTTTGAGTTTGGGACGACCTCTCCATGGTGAACGATTTTCACCATTTTTGAGGTCGCTTAAGGTCGCTGGTCAGTGTCACACGCTGCGATATCGTTAATGACGCCTCAGAGAATTCTTTGCTATGAGGTGCCATGTTGAAATTCCAGAGATCAGTATGAGAGAGTATGTAAGTGATAACACCAAATTTACCAATCCTACTCCCCATTTACTCTGTGACCCTGCAACACTAATGACATCGGGGAGGGAAAATGGCTAATTGAATACAATTTGGTCATTTTCACTTAGGGTTGTACTTACTTTTGAGAGTATTAACTGTGTGTTGATTTCTTTAGAGGGCACACCAAATTTACACTGTTATACAAGGTGTACACTGACTACGTTGTATAAAAGTGTGAGATCTTTAGTGTTGTCTCATGAAAAGATAATAAAATATTTACAAAACTGTGAGGAGTGGACTCACTTTTGTGACATACTGTATATTGAAATCAGCCAACTCCTCTGAAGCCCAGCCACAGGTTGGGTTTGATAGAATTACAAATATGGCAATGATATATTAGGTAGAAGAGGTGGACATATAGCCTGTACGGCTTGACCAGCTGAACAGGTGGCCCAGTAAAGAGGAGGACACTATAATGACATTTTTATAAGTAAAAGATTGTTGTACCTGGGCTTCGACTAGTGGACTAGGTAGACTACAGCCTCAGGAGGCTAAAGCGTTTATACCAAGAGGATGACTTCATCATCGCTAAGGGTACACCTGTTTGGATCCACAACAGTCCGGAGAACAATGCTGTGAAGAGCTCCATCCGAATGGAGTGCACCTCCGTTCTATTAATTCTCAGCAGGGTGGGGTCCCTTAGACACTTCTCACACAAGGGCCCTGTTATGCGAGAGGACAGTTAGAGCTGAAGAGAAGGGAAGCTCTAATGTCTCCCGAGGTCCTCTAGGCAGGTGGTAAAGCCACAGATGGACAAGCAGCCGGACGGCACAGCTTCAAAGAAACAAGAAAAATAAAAAACACAATCGGCGGTGTTAGCTGCACACACCGAGAGCAGGACCTCTCCTGTTAGCAGTCTTGAGAGTGACTGTCCGTGCACGTATGGAGCACAACAGGACAGGAGGTGCAACTCACTTAACACCACTGAGCTGTTACGGAAGTACTGGAGTGGTAGAGCAGAAGCGGAGTGACTGACCCTCACTGTACCTCGCCACGAATCTTGGCGTGACGGGTACTGCCGCCTAACCCTGTTTACCGTTTCCACATATCAATGGTGCTAAGCTGCAGTATAGCTGCACTGCTATGTATGATGCCACCACGCTTATGTGACGCACGTGCAGTCACGTGTGTCGTCCAGGATCTTTTAAAGACTAAGCCCTGCCCCAAGCCAAGCACCAGATCGCACCGGCAGCGGCCACTCAGGGATCGCCACATCACCAATGACATCATCGACGGCCAATCAATGGCCACTGCGTCACTGCTGACACCATCGATAGCCAATCAGTGACCGCCGCATCACCGGTGACATCAGCGAGCTACCGCATCACTGGTGATGTCATGCGTAGTAGCATGAATCCCTAACTTAGAGCCAGGAAAGGCAGTGCGAACCCGCACATGCGCGGTAGGGCAAAACAGGGACTTAGCCTCAAAATGTATAACAACCCTGGACACCTAACGCCTTGCAGCCAAGCGCCTGGAGTGCTGGACAAGTGGCGCAGGAGAGTCAGCCAACACCACAGCAGGGGATGAGGACAGGGCAGGAGCGGTTCGATGCTTAGGAGAACCCCAAACCGTAACAGGCCCTTTGCTTACAATGTGTGCCCATTAGGTAGTACTATATGGTGGGTGTCAGGAAGAGCAAAATGAGTTATTCCATCTTAAACAAGTTATCACTCATCCACAGGGTTGTGGAGTCGGAGTCGTGGAGTTGGTGCCCATTTGGTGAAGTCGTTATGAAATGGACTGACTTTGACTCCTAAAATAAATAAATTGGGTACAGTAATTCAATGTGTCGAGGGCGGGGGCCAGCTTTTCCCGTCACGGGGGCTGCTCGGGGAGATTGTGCTCGGATCCAGTGCCTTCTCCTCGGTGGCTCGAGCGGGCCGGACCCGGGGCTCGAGCAGCGCTCCTCGCCCACGAGTGAAAAGGGGGTGGAATTGGACTTTTCGGGATAGATAGAGTTCGTGACGCCACCCACGGGTTGTGGTGATGGTGGGCACCACCGCTGCTGGTGACGGGGTTCACGGGAGCGATGGCGGGGAGCAGCTAGGTGTTAACACCTCCGTGGGTAGGGGCTGTTGGTCCCGGGGCCCGGTAGGAGGGAGGGTTCCACAGGATGGGTTTTGGAAGGGTGCAGGGTTGCAGTGCAGTGGAGCGCGGTGCTGGATGGCACAGGTGTACTCACTCAGACACAGATGGACAGAGTCTCTGGTAAACCAAACGGCTGGATGGACGGGGCCCGCAGCCGGCTGCGGTATTCTCCCTGGACGGGTTGATGGTGGCTGTCGTTCCCTGCACCTGTGTTTTGTGTTTTGACTCCAATGCCTGGGCACCGGGAGTCCGCTCCCCGACGTATATGTGCCGGAGGAGCCCATTTGCCCGCAGATGCTGGCCCTTTGGATCTCTGGTCCTTGGCGGTGGCACTTATCCGGAACGGTTGGGATGTTGCCTTCAATCGGGACTTGGGTGGGAATGAACCCCTGAGGTTCAGACCGCATTCAGAGAATTTGACTAAAGGTTGGCTTTAAGCCTAGTCGGGGTCTGAGTACCCTGCCTGGTCCTTGGCTCCAATCTGCTCCCCGGTTCGGTACCGGCGGGCCACCGCCCAACCCAAGTCCTACGGTTCCGCTGACCTTCGCCAACTCCTGCAGACGGCCACCACCGTCTGCCGACCTTGCTGGATGTGCTTGGGTTCCGACCCAGACACCAACAGTTTTCACTCCTCACTCACTACAGACCACAACTGGACTGACCACTGTGTTTTTCCCGCCTCCAGGCTGTAAACTCCTCGGTGGGTGGGGCCAACTGCTTGGCTCCGCCCCACCTGGTGTGGACATCAACCCTGGAGGGTGGCAACAAGGATTCAATGTTTGACTGGTGTGACCTGTCCAGGGAAGGGGGTGTATGGTGTTGTGTAGTGACCTGTGACCCCTGGGGTCCAGGGCGTCACAAATGTGGTATGTGATGAATAATAAAGAATTTCATAATAATTTGGGAAAGTTATGAATTGTTCTATAAAGGTCTGTTCTATTCCTGATCAAAGAATCTAGACTTTTAGTTGAGATGAATCAGTGCTGCACTTTATGTACATAAGTAGAGAAGCTCCTCCTCTACAGATAAGGGTAAAAATACACTGGGAAGGAAGGAACGCATGCACTCCTCTCAGAACTGCTAGAACAGGTTCTTGCTATTGTAACTGACAATGCTTCAAACATAAGTACAATTTAACTGATGAATGAGAATAATGAAGGTGAACAGCAGCTAGAAGAAAACTTCAGATTCAGTGTGTTTGTGATGAAGCCACAGTCCTGTTCCTGTAGCTGAGGCACAAACAGATATTACTACAAAAGAACAGCAAAATGATCCTTTAGAATTAGATGATGTTGTTGGAGCTGCTTCACATCTCTCTATTTATCACATGCGCTGTGTTGTGCACATGCTGCAGCTGGTAATAAGAGATAGTCTGGGGCCACACGGTGATTACTGCGTTCCCCTCGCATGACACTCGGCTCACACTGGCAGCACAGCGGGAGCCGAGTGTCATGCGAGTGTCCTTGCGACTGAGGTCTGACCGTGCGAGCGGACCTCAGCTGCTGGGGGAGGGCCGGCACTGAGGAGGGACGGGGCGGCACTGAGGAGGGGAGGGAGGGATTTATCTCCCTATCTCCTTCGTAGCCGGCTATTGCCATTCTCGCACTGCACTCGCGGAACACCGGTGTACAGCGAGTGCAGTGCGATTTTTCTCTCACCCCATACACTTGAATGGGTGCGAGAGAAAGAGTCTCGCATTACGATTGTTTTCTCGGCCCGATTAGGCCATAGTCTGCAAGAGGGACATGCTGGAACTCTGACTGGCTAAGTGAGGAAATAGGTTATTGCTGCATGAACAAGTGGATTCTAGCGCTAAAAGAACTGGGCCAAATAGACGTATATCTTATTCCATGGTTAAGGCCTAGACTGAAAGGCATTGGTTTTTTTTCCTCCTATCATGATTTAACGACCGCGGGCAGTAAAGTTACGTCCTAGCGGTCATAGTTTGAATCCCCACTCTGCTGCCACGGGCTGCCGGTGGGGATCCGCGCACATGTCAGCTGATTTGTACCTAAACAGTTTGATTATTGTATCATAATAATGATTAAAAGCCTGATATTACCATTTTACTACAGCAAATTTATCACTTGAATATGACCCATGTATGAGGGAATCGGAGTCGTGGAGTCGGAGTCAGGGAAATCGAGGAGTCGAAGGTTTGGCTGACCAACTTCACAGCCCTGTGTCATCCCATCCGTTAGATAGTTAATAACTGGTAGCTAGATTGGGGGGCTTTATACCACCAGTTCTCCACTTCCCAAATAGTCTCCACATATAAGTTCACCATAGTGGAGACAGTAATAGACTTGACTAAGGCCCCCTTCACACATCAGTGATTCCGGTATTTATGACGCCGTTTTTATACGTACCAGAATCACAGACATACGCAGACCCATTAAAATCAATGGGCTTTCACACACGTCCATGTTTTCTCATGGACGTGTGCCGCACGCGCGTATCCGTGTGTTCCACACATGTCTGTTTTTCTCCAGCAGCACTGATGTCACACTGATGACCACACACTGATGTGCTCTGTGTGACATCACTGTGACATGTACCAGAGAAAACATGTTTCTGTGAAATAAGATGATTTTTTATACTCTCCTGTCTCCAGTGCTTCTGTCTTTGGCGCTGTTGTCACTTGCTTCCAGGCCTGCTCATTATGCTTATGAATATTCACTGCTCTGCGGAAGCAGGAGCACCAAAGACATCAGCATCAGGGACAGCAGCGCCGGGGACAGGTGAGTAAAATGTTCCTGCTCTCCGTGTGCTATCACGGATAGCACATAGTGAACACTAGTGTGCCAAAATCACAGCACACTGAGGTGAAGTGCCATACGCACCTTCGTACATCTCTGTGTATTTCTGTACCGCTTCATAACTAGGCAAACTCGAAGGTATAGTTGTAGTGGATGCACAACTCACCTCCTCCACCCGGTTCCTTAGGAGGTGAAAGACTCTTGTGCTGCAGGAATTATAAATGGCACATGGTCACTGTGGGGCTCTGTTACAGGCTTTGCATTGGTTGCCCAAAAGCTTCAAGGTACCACACCATAGTAATGTTTTCTTATCTTAAAGATGCAATTGCTTGTTACTTCCCCTTTAAGGTCTTTAGACTGTTTATCTGGTTTCTGATGCTCGGGTTATTTATAATGAGATCCTATGGAAAGTTCAAGTTGGATCAGACACATGAGCACTTAGCCGGACCGTGTGCAGCACCCTAGAGGTTCGGTGTCCTCGCCCCTTACAGTTTGTTGTACAGAAAGCTTTCATCCACTTGTGAGCGGAAAAGCATTGATGTAAAATTGATACATTTAATGGCTTGCAAGGAGAAGTGCACTCGCAAGCATTTGGGACAATGGCGTCCATATTTTCTGGCACCATTAAGTATCAATTTATGGTTATTGTCGGGTCTTGTATTCCTACCTCCTTACGGGATGAATACGCACCATTGTGTTCCTGAAATACTTTGGAAAATCTGTTTGTAAAGCAGGCGTCCTCCCGTACATTGCATTAATGTATTCTCCCACTGGTATTTAAGGTGTCATTATACCCTGGTATACAGGATTTCTTAAAGGGACATTTCATCAAAGGAAATCTCTACATAATGAAAAGAAAAAAAAGAATGGGGCAGCCCTTAGAGAATATGAGCATAGCCACAGTGCCCCCAATACTGTTAGCAGAGCCACAGTTCACCTCATATTATTAGAAGAGATATGGTATCCATTACTGAGCAGAGTGTAGTGTAGTGCCCCCAATACTGTGAGCAGAGCCATGGTGCCCAATACTAAGCTTAGCCATTGTGCCCAATACTGAGCAGAGCTGTAGTGCCCCCAATACTGTGAGCAGAGCCATGGTGCCCAATACCGATTAGAGCTGTAGTGCCCCAATACTGTGAGCAGAGCCATGGTGCCCAATACTGAGCATAACCATTGTGCTCAATACTGAGCAGAGCTGTAGTGAACCCAATACTGTGAGCAGAGCCATGGTGCCCAATACTAAGCTTAGCCATTGTGCCCAATACTGAGCAGAGCTGTAGTGCCCCCAATACTGTGAGCAGAGCCATGGTGCCCAATACTAAGCTTAGCCATTGTGCCCAATACTGAGCAGAGCTGTAGTACCCCCAATACTGTGAGCAGAGCCATGGTGCCTGTCACAAACCACCGGGGGGGTCACTCAGAAATCCCCCGCGCTGGCTACCAGTACGTCACAATCGGGGGGGTAACAAGTGGGGGTCACCCCTCCTTTATACCTCCCGACCGACAGACAGAGCACGTGACGCGCTCTCTAGCGCCCCTCTTATAGTCAGGCCAATTATGGAATTTCCCGACAATAAGCAAGGAGGCCGCTATACTACTTATGCCGATTATTGAAGGGTCCCCGGTGAGAGTAGGGTATATATTCCCCCGACCTCCGCGGGCGGAATATATAAAATCTCCCCGAATCTCACTGGCCTCCCCACAATAATCCTTGGCACAACTCGCTGCCACCAACCGCTTCACGGTAACTATTAGCCGAACACACAGACGTGGGATTCAAGATCGAGATAACAGAACAGCCCAAGATTAATTATATAATTTAATCAGCCTAAAGCACACTAGAAACTACAATATATACAATAGGGAATCTACAGAATATACATATGTCAGAGTACAGTTACAGATAAAGCATGGTTTACAAACAGGTATGCAATTCAATCAGTTACCTTGTGCGTCTGGCCACAGGGGGGCGCTGTAGACCAGGTTTCTAGGAACTCCCACAGATGTTTCCTGCACGTGACCCCCAGCGAAAGAACACTGGAAAATGGCCGAAGTAGGGTTATCAACCTGGACAAATCCAGGTCCCCTCCTACCTTCGTGACCTCAGAGGGAGCACTGCTCCACCCCTGGCTGGAGTTATGGACAAAATCCACAACATGGAATATGGCCATAACTTGGCCTGGGAGCGTCGTAGGCGGACGCCAATGCTCTCATTGTGACAGTTATGAATTTAGCTACAGAATGAGAGGTTTCATGACTTGTCTACTAGTTCCACATTGGCTGATATCACGCCTGGGGTATTTCCCAAGCTCCCGCTCCCATAAAAAAGGTGTGCCAGCATCGTCCGCATGCGAAAACACCATTTTTATGGTTGCCGTATTTATCGGAAATATGGCTTGCGAGATATGAACCATTTTTTACTGGAGTCGTTCTGTCTGGCTAGTTCCAGAGCCTTATAATGAGATACAACTCTTGTTACAGGGTGACGGCAGGGAGTCATCCTGTGTCCTTTGTTCCCACATCACCTAATTTCCATATCACAGGAGATGGCCATGGGATGGGTTGCTAAACAAGTTGTGTGAAGGAAAGGGGGGGTGACACCAGGAGAGGGCTTCCTGACATAACTTGAATATCATGATTTATCGTCATATCTCCGGATTTACCTCACACCTCCCCCCTTTTGAGGGCGCTAGGGGGCAGCACACTCCGGTGTTCCCCCGTGCGCCCGTCCGCGACCTCTCCTTGTCGGGACAGCCCGTCTGCGTTACCGTGGTCACGGCCCCTTTTGTGGCGAATGGTGAAGTTGTATTGCTGGAGCGCAAGGCTCCATCGCAACAGTCGCCCATTCGTCCCAGAGACGGTGTGCAACCAGCTGAGGGGGTTGTGGTCCGTCTCCACGATGAAGTGGCGCCCGTATAGATAGGGTTGCAGACGCTGCAGGGCCCACACTATGGCCAGGCACTCCTTCTCCATTGTGGAATAGGCCACTTCCCTCGGTAACAGCTTCCTGCTCAGGTACAAGACTGGGTGCTCTTGGCTCGCAGAGTCCACCTGGCTGAGCACCGCACCGAGGCCGAAGTCACTGGCGTCGGTCTGTACTACAAACGGCCGCGTGAAGTCGGCTGCCTGTAGCACGGGCGGGCTGGACAGGGCGTCCTTTAGGGCCCGGAAGGCTGTCTCGCAGTCCATTGTCCAATCGACTGCAGAGGGCAGCTTCTTCTTGGTGAGGTCCGTCAGGGGCTTTGCCAGGCTACTATAGCATGGAACAAACCTCCTATAGTACCCAGCGGTCCCCAAGAAGGACATCACCTGCTTCTTGGTCCTGGGGGTGGGCCAGGATGCGATGGCCTCCACTTTCTCAGGCTCGGGCTTCAGTGTTCCCCCGCCTACCCGGTGACCGAGGTACTGGACCTCGCTCATGGCCAGCTGACACTTGCCCGGCTTGATGGTCAAACCCGCCCGGTGGACCCGCCTGAGCACCTGTGCTAGATGCTCTAGGTGATCTTCCCAGGTGGGACTGAAGACGGCAATGTCATCCAGGTACGCGGCCGCGTACCCTTCAAGTCCCTTGAGCAGGGTGTTGACCATCCGCTGGAAAGTGGCAGGGGCATTCCTCATCCCGAATGGCATCACCGTGGACTCGTACAGTCCAAATGGAGTAATAAAGGCAGAGCGTTCCCTGGCCTTGCGAGTCAGGGGGATCTGCCAATATCCCCGGCTCAGGTCCATGATGGTCAGGTACTGAGCCCCGGCCAACTGATCGAGCAGGTCATCGATGCGTGGCATTGGGTACGCATCGGCGACCGTGACAGCATTGAGCCCCCTGTAGTCCACGCAGAACCGAGTGGTTCGGTCCTTCTTAGGGACGAGGACTACAGGCGAGGCCCAAGCGCTGTTGGATGCCTGGATCACCCCCAGCTTCAGCATCTCGTCAATCTCCTGGCGCATGTGTTGCTGCACCTCCAGGGAGACCCGATATGCTGAACGCCGGATCGGGGGATGATCCCCAGTGTCCACGTGATGGACAGCCAAGTCAGTCCTTCCGGGCTGGTTGGTAAACAACCCCCGGAAGGGGTGTAGGGTGGCCCACAGCTGGGACCGTTGGTCCTCCAAGAGCTGGTGGCCAACCTCCACATCCTCAATGGATCCGCCTGCCCTAACCTGGGCTAGCATATCCAAGAGGGTTTCCGCTTCTCCCTCCTCGGGCAGGTTGCACACGGGGAGCGCACATGCCTCCCGCTCATGATGTGCCTTCATCATGTTCACATGGAAGGGCTTCCGCCTTCCACGGGCAGGGTCCAGGGTGACCAGGTACGTCACAGGGTTGAGCTGCTGGTACACGAGGTATGGGCCTTCCCAGGCTGCCTGAAGCTTGTCCTGTGGTACGGGGACCAGTACCCACACCTTTTGACCCACTTGGTAGGTCCTCTCACAAGCGTTCTGGTCGTACCAACGCTTCTGATCGGCCTGGGCTTGAGCCATATTGTCGTGTACCAGTTGCGTCAAGGCCTGCATTTTGTCCCGGAAGCGCATGACATACTCGATAACCGACACTCCAGGGGTGGCCAAATCCCCTTCCCAAGCCTCTTTCACCAGAGCCAGGGGGCCCCGCACACGTCGCCCGTACAGGAGCTCAAACGGTGAGAATCCTGTTGAGGCCTGTGGAACCTCCCGGTAAGCAAATAACAGGTGTGGGAGATACCGCTCCCAGTCACGCCCATGGGAGTCGACCAACATCTTAAGCATCTGCTTTAAGGTGCCATTGAACCGCTCGCACAGGCCATTAGTCTGTGGATGGTACGGGCTGGCCACCAGATGTCGCACCTGGACTTGCTTACAGAGGGCCTCCATCAGCTGGGACATGAATTGGGTCCCCCGGTCAGTGAGCATTTCCTGGGGAAAACCCACTCGGGAGAAAATCTCCAGCAATGCGGTGGCCACCTTGTCAGCCCGAATGGACGACAAGGCCACTGCTTCTGGGTACCGGGTGGCATAGTCCACTACCGTCAGTATGAAGCGTTTCCCGGAGCTGCTGGGGATGGCCAGCGGGCCGACCAGATCCACAGCCACCCTCCTGAAAGGCTCATCGATGATGGGCAGAGATACCAGTGGGGCTTTGGGGCGTGGCCCCGCCTTCCCCACTCTCTGACAGGTTTCACACGAACGGCAGTAGGCAGCCACATCGGCCCCCATTTTTGGCCAGTAGAAATGCTGGTTTAACCTGGCCTTGGTCTTAGCGATCCCTAGGTGTCCGGCCATCGGAATCTCATGTGCGATCCGCAACAACTCCGTCCGGAACGGATAGGGTACCACCAACTGTCGGTCCCTGGGCCACGCCTCCGGTGAACCCTGCTGGACCGTGGCCCGGTACAGCCGTCCTTGGTCCCAGACCACTCGCTCCGGGTCCGAGTCCGAGGGAGGCTGTGCCGCCTGCTCCTTAAGAGCTTTCAGGCTGTCGTCAGCTTCTAACGCTGCCTGAAACCCCTGACTAGATGTGGCCAGAATCGACGAGACTGTCACATCTTCGGTCAGTACCCTGGGACCTGTGTCCTGGCCTCCACCTGACTCGGCTGCCACTTGGTCAGAAGGGGAAGAGCTATCGGACCTCCGGGAGGCCCCTTGGCTTCCAGCACTCCCACTGCGGGTGACAGCGGCCACAGCCGCTGCGACCGTGGGTCGTGCCTGCTCCTCCTCCGTTCCTGACCAAGTCGCCGGTTCAGGCAGACCGACCTGGCTTCCTGACACCCCGGTTGTGGGGGAACCATGCACCGAGATCTTACCTGGGAGCACTTCCGCTCCTGGACCGGCCCCAATCTCACCTGCCTGTTCCCCTCCTGCAGCAACAGAACCCCGCTGTGAAATCTCTGGGGACCCCACATTTGCTGTGGTAGCCCCCACCCCACACACTGGTCCTCCCCCTGCAGCACCCTGCTCTCTGCTTATCCCTGCAGAGGGCAGCAGATCCCAGCTCACAGGCTGATTACTTGTAGAGGCATTGTCACACCTTTCTCTGACCCCCTCCCCTGTCACAGCTGCAGCTGTGTGTGTGTCTATGGTGTCTATGCAAGCAGAAATATCAGAGTTCACTCCCTCCTCCCTTACATCATTCATAGATAACACATTAACATTGTCAGGAGTCATGTCCGTACTGGCTGAAGGTTCAGCCCTTGGTGGGGGCCCAAACTGGGAGGTTATCTGCCCCAAATCTGTCCCAAGTAGCACGTTTGCGGGGATCCGATCAGTTACCCCCACCTCCCTCACCCCTCGCCCTGCGCCCCAGTCCACATAAATGTCAGCAACAGGCAGCGCCGGGTCAATGCCTCCAATCCCGGAGACAGCGAGGGTTTTTCCAGGGATCAAGTCTTGGGGGGACACCATCTCAGGCCGCACCAGAGTCACCTCCGAGGCGCTGTCTCGCAGTCCTATGGTCACAGACCGGCCGACGGTGACAGGTTGGAAGCTGTCCAGGGACCTACCACCACCCCCACCCACACAATACACCTTGGGCGGCCCTTGGGACGGGGACGGAGCCGGGGCCTTGGGACGCTGAGGGCACATGGCCTTGAAGTGTCCAGGTAGGTTGCACTGGTGGCACCGTCTTGGTTCTGCCACGGGCCTGGAGAGGGGAGTTGAGGGGGACACCCCCTGCAGTCTAGGGGCAGGTGGGGCAGTCGCAGAATTCATCTTACCCCCTCTCCAGGTGCTGCTGGTGGCTGCTCTCCTGGCTTCAGGAGCCCGATTGTTGGTGTAGTCATCGGCCAGGGCAGCGGTAGCCGTGGACCCCTTTGGCTTCTGGTCTCGGATGAACTGGCGGAGATCCTCAGGGCAGTTCCACAAGAGTTGCTCCGTGATGACCAAGTCCAGGATCTCTGGTCCGGTGGAAAGCTGCAGGCCTTGGGTCCAGTGGTCGGCAGCTCGGGCAAGTGCCCGCCGGTGGTCAGCCCAGGAGTCCTTTGGTCCCTTCTGCAGGGTCCGGAACTTCTTGCGGTAGGACTTCGGAGTGAGGTTGTACTGTTGGATCAGGGCCCGCTTGATGGTGTCGTAGCCCTGATCTGCCTCAGCAGGCAAGTCCCCAAGGATTTCCAGGGCCTTACCCCTTAAACGGGGGGTCAGGTATTTGGCCCACTGGTCCTTGTCCAGATGGTGCTGCAAGCAAGTCCGTTCAAAAGCAGTCAAGAAAGAGTCCAAGTCTCCATCCTTCTCCAGCACTGGGAAGTCCTCAACACGGACCTTTGGAAGTTTGGTGTCTTGAAGGTCACGTGTGGCTGATGAGGGCTGGAGCTTGGCTAGATGCAGCTGGTAGTCACGGTCTGCCTGTCGCTCCGCAGCCTCACGCTCTGCCTGGCGCTCTTCACGCGCTGCTTGCCGCTCCGCAGCCTCAGCATCACGCGCTGCCTGCCGCTCTGCCCTGCGCTCTGCCAGGAGTTCCTTGTAGCCCTTCTGGTCTCCAGCCTGGAGAAGGGCCATAGCCATTTGAAGAAGGCTATCCGAGCCTCCCAGGCTCGGTGGAATGGCACGTGGTGATCTGCGGCCCGCTGCGGAGCCTGGTGATTCACTGTCCATTGCAGAGCGGAGGGCTGGCATCTGGCTCGTTGAGGACCCTTGGGTGAGCTGCTCCTCATCTTGTCCAGCAGTGCCAGGTTGTGCAATGTCCTCTGCAGAGCTGTTTTCTGGCGTCGAGCTCCTGGAGGACTCGTGGGCAACCTCCTCATTACTGTCCACAGCACCGTCCTCCCTCTCTTCGGCTCCTGCTTTAGCATTGGCCAGTTGCCTAGCTCTGCTCCTGGTGCCATCAGCCATTCTTGCAGACTTTTGGTCACTGACACAGAACTGACACCTGATGCCTCCACACACCTTACAGTATCTGCACTCTGACACTCTAGTGTTGAGCTAGTCTGAAGACCCCAGCAGCCACAGCTGCTGCAGGCAGTCTTTAGTGTCTGGGAGTATGGGTCTCACACTCACACACACTATTATCTCGATCCCACCGCTATGCCACCAATATGTCACGAACCACCGGGGGGGTCACTCAGAAATCCCCCGCGCTGGCTACCAGTACGTCACAATCGGGGGGTAACAAGTGGGGGTCACCCCTCCTTTATACCTCCCGACCGACAGACAGAGCACGTGACGCGCTCTCTAGCGCCCCTCTTATAGTCAGGCCAATTATGGAATTGCCCGACAATAAGCAAGGAGGCCGCTATACTACTTATGCCGATTATTGAAGGGTCCCCGGTGAGAGTAGGGTATATATTCCCCCGACCTCCGCGGGCGGAATATATAAAATCTCCCCGAATCTCACTGGCCTCCCCACAATAATCCTTGGCACAACTCGCTGCCACCAACCGCTTCACGGTAACTATTAGCCGAACACACAGACGTGGGATTCAAGATCGAGATAACAGAACAGCCCAAGATTAATTATATAATTTAATCAGCCTAAAGCACACTAGAAACTACAATATATACAATAGGGAATCTACAGAATATACATATGTCAGAGTACAGTTACAGATAAAGCATGGTTTACAAACAGGTATGCAATTCAATCAGTTACCTTGTGCGTCTGGCCACAGGGGGGCGCTGTAGACCAGGTTTCTAGGAACTCCCACAGATGTTTCCTGCACGTGACCCCCAGCGAAAGAACACTGGAAAATGGCCGAAGTAGGGTTATCAACCTGGACAAATCCAGGTCCCCTCCTACCTTCGTGACCTCAGAGGGAGCACTGCTCCACCCCTGGCTGGAGTTATGGACAAAATCCACAACATGGAATATGGCCATAACTTGGCCTGGGAGCGTCGTAGGCGGACGCCAATGCTCTCATTGTGACAGTTATGAATTTAGCTACAGAATGAGAGGTTTCATGACTTGTCTACTAGTTCCACATTGGCTGATATCACGCCTGGGGTATTTCCCAAGCTCCCGCTCCCATAAAAAAGGTGTGCCAGCATCGTCCGCATGCGAAAACACCATTTTTATGGTTGCCGTATTTATCGGAAATATGGCTTGCGAGATATGAACCATTTTTTACTGGAGTCGTTCTGTCTGGCTAGTTCCAGAGCCTTATAATGAGATACAACTCTTGTTACAGGGTGACGGCAGGGAGTCATCCTGTGTCCTTTGTTCCCACATCACCTAATTTCCATATCACAGGAGATGGCCATGGGATGGGTTGCTAAACAAGTTGTGTGAAGGAAAGGGGGGGTGACACCAGGAGAGGGCTTCCTGACATAACTTGAATATCATGATTTATCGTCATATCTCCGGATTTACCTCACAGTGCCCAATACCGATTAGAGCTGTAGTGCCCCAATACTGTGAGCAGAGCCATGGTGCCCAATACTGAGCATAACCATTGTGCTCAATACTGAGCAGAGCTGTAGTGAACCCAATACTGTGAGCATATCCATGGTGCCCAATACCGAGCAGAGCTGTAGTACCCCCAATACTGTGAGCAGACCCTTGTTGTCCTGGGTACTGATGGCAAAGCAATAGTTGCCCCATATGAGCATATGGCTATACATATATATATATATATATATATATATATATACATATGCTCATATATAGCTCATGTATAATATGAGCAGAGCCCGATGCTCTTAATACTGTCAGCAGACCCACTTCTCTCCCCAGCAGACCCACTGCAATTAGAGCCACAGTGCCCCAATACTGTTAGCAAAGCCACGGTGTCCCCAATACTGTTAGCAAAGCCGCAGTGCCCCTAATAATGTTAGCAGAGCCACAGTACCCCAATAGTGTGAGCACAGCCGCAGTGCCCCCAATACTGTTAGCAGAGCCACGGTGTCCCAAATACTGTTAGCAGAGCCACAGTGCCCCTAATAATGTTAGCAGAGCCGCAGTACCCCAATAGTGTGAGCACAGCCGCAGTGCCCTCAATACTATGAGCAGAGCCGCAGTGCCCGCCATACTGTTAACAGAGTCGCAGTTCCCATACTACTGTGAACAGAGCCGCAGTGCCCTCAATACTGTGAGCAGAGCTGCAGTGCCCTCAATACTGTTAACAGAGTCGCAGTGCCCATACTAGTGTGAGCACAGCTTCAGGACCTCCATTACTGCGAACATATTGCCCATATTTGGTCCTCTTATTAGTAGGAGCGGAGTGATATTACCCCCAAAACTATGTGCAGAATGACAGTATCCCAATACTGTTAACAGAGCCTCGGGGCTTCCATTAATAAAGTCACATTTCTATGACAATGCACAAATCCTGTGAACAAAGTCACTTTATCTATAATACTAATAGCGGAACCGTGGTTCTTCCAGTACTATGAGCAGAGCCATGATACCTCCAACCTCCAGGACTGTGACCAGATCAATGTTTCCCCCAATAGTTTTAGCAGAGCCGGAGTGCCCTAATACTCTGAACAGAGCATTGGAGCCTCCATTACAAGGAGTAGAGACACATTGCAGTGGCAGTGCCCAAATTCTGTGATCATATCCATAATAAACTTTCCTGATGAACAACTGTAAAGACGCAGAACCTTCACGCACTTCCTCCATAAAGGGACACATAAAGGTATATATAGTTCTACTATTCCCGTTATATTCCCCAATGATCAGAAAAGTAATGCAAACAAATAGTGTAAGTTGAGTGTCCCTTTAAGGAGGCCGAGGATGTGGTATTTCCTATGGAAAACCTGACGTCCTTATAGAATCCTCAGGACTCAGTGTTCCTTGGGGTGGAAGACGTGGTGCGTTATAAAATGCCAACAGGATATTTCTCAGTTCCGTATCCTGGTCCTGCCGCTTGGTGGCTTTATATGGTCAGATATTGGTGGACATGTCCTAGCCATAGTGAACCACAGGGGGCACTGGTACGTGTCATCTAGCTTTGGTCTCTATGGTTTAGGAGGGTTGGGTTGTTGGCAGTAGTCCATCATGTTGAAGACCTCCTTCCATTAATGACCATCCTTGAATGTGAGGAATGTTTTCTTCTCCATTTGTTAATGCATGCCTTCTACAGGAGGAAGAATGAGCCGTAAGTAGGTGGGTGCCACATACACAGTGAAGGGGGGGTGGAGACGGTCGCGAAGATGAATTGAATGAATTGTTTTGTTCATAGTTTAGCTATAAATGGGTTATGTGAAGAAGAATGAACTGAGACTCGTCATGTATATCTATTTGCAGCTTTTCTTCTCTGTGTCCCTATGCCAACACTTCCAGCCCTGTTCTATGGAAATCAAAATAATCTTCCACTTTCATATTTATATACCAATTCGGAGTCGTAACTAAATTTTCGTTCACCATGGGTGAAAGTTCAGTTTTCTACCCTACTTCTGTATCTAAATACCTCATGTCCCGGTTGCACCCATCTCTGCAATCCAATCCTTGGAAGGTAGGACTCGGACATTGATATGGATGATGCTTTGCGTATGAAACGCACCTACCAATATCTCTGAAGGCTAAGTAAAAACTACCCTTCATACACCCAAAATCAGATGGTTCCTATTTGAACCTATAAATACTCCTATTTTCTGGGCTTGTTTCCAATTTTAAGGATAGCCCCAACAAACACTGGCCATTATCTTGCATGTTTAACCATTGTTTAATACCTTGACATGGGTAACTACCTATAATATGTGCAGAGTTGGAGATTTTCCCGTTAAAGGAGTATTATCTTGTTATTAAATTGTATAGTTAACCAGCATGAAAACAAGCAAGTATGCAATTGACTTGCTTTTTCTATCTTCTTTCATTCCTTGAAATGAGAGCTTTTATCTTACAAAATGTACAGCTTGTTTCCAAGCTTGTCCACCATAGCCTGGCTAAGTGTATACAGTACATACATTCTAAGAGATCAGCTAACTCCTAAGATCTCACTCAGTTCTTTCCAGTCCACTGATTTCTATACAGAAGTTTGCTGCTCATACCCCTTTCTCTACCTCCCACCCACCGTTGCCCAGCTTCAGCTTTCAGAGCAAGTCGCCTAATCACTGCTCTCACTTTCCTGGGCCATGTACTTGTTTGAAGTCCCTGTTATCTCTATAAGTAATTAGTGATAACAGTGTTAGCTCAGAACAATGACAAATCATTAATGTGTTGTAGTAAGACCAGAACTGACACTCAAGGAGAAGCTATAGACAGACTAGATTCTGTCACAGGTCATATAGTGAGGGGCAACCCGATGGGACGTGAAACTGTGCCACAGAGCGGGGCCATACAGCATAGTGTATGTTCATAATACACTAAAATAAAATCTTTCAGCATGCTTTTGCTATGGAATTTCAGTGCTACAAACAGATCCTGATTCTAATGATGTGTTACTTACTGGGCTGTGTGTTGTATTTTTTTAAATATAACCACTGTTTTATCTGCTGCAGATCTCTCAGCTCTCTGAATGCTAAGCTCTAATAACCCCACCCACATCACTGATTGACAGCTGTGTAAACTGTGCATAGGCAGAAAGCTGCCAGTTAGTGGTGGGGGCAGGTTGGACTTCGAGAGTGCCAGAGCTTCCAGTGAATCGCTGTAAGTCCGGCTGCAAAAGTGTGTATAGAGTGGTGTCAGATTTATTATCCAGTTTGAGCCTCTGTGATAGATTTGGCACATTTAGTCTAATTTTAATCTCTAAAGAGCGCAGCCAATTTTAATTTTTTTGACCTTCTGTTTTCTACTCCTTTCTTACAAAATAGATACGTTTTTTATTCTTCAGCTGATGTAGCCTTAGGGTGCTTTCACACATCCGGATTTTTGCTCTGCGGCACAATACGGCGTTCTGCAGAAAAACCGCCACCGTCTTTTGAAACGCCGGTGGCGTTTTTTTTTGCATAGACTTACATTAGTGCCGTATTGTGCCGCAGGGGATTGCGTTCGGTCCGGTTTTTGCCGCATGCGGCAGATTTAGCCGATGCGGCGGCCGGATCGAACGTCCCCTGCAACGTTTTTTGCTCCGGCAAAAAACACCGCATCGCGCCGCATCCGGCTGCTGCGGCGCATTTTTCAATGCATACCTATGGAGGCCGGATGCGGCGCGATGCGGAAAAAAACGCATCCGGTCGCCGCATGCGGTTTTTTCCACTGCGCATGCTCAGTAGCATGCCGCAACCGGAAAAAAACGGACGGGCCGCATGTAAAAACTTATGCAAAGGATGCGGTGTTTTCGCCGCATCCGTTGCATAGTTTTCACAGCCGGATTGAGCCGCAGGGCTCACACCGGAGGTGTGAAAGTAGCCTTACAAGGGCTTAGTTTTTTGTGGAATGAGTTGAAGTTATGGCATAATTCACTTTACTTTGATATAATATTCTGAAGATGTGGTAAAAATCCAAGTGGGGTACAATAATAAACAAAAATACTATCGTATTTTTGGTATTTTGTTCGGTTTGTGCCTGATGCAACGGATCCGTCGCAGATTGTGGTAAAACTGATGCGACGGATCCGGTAAAAAAACTGATCCGTTGTAGCAGTTTGTACCGAGAATCCAGCTGTGGCCGCGGGTAACCTGAGCGACGTCACCGCTGACAGCGCGACTCACTTCAGTTGCTTTGTGAAGCCGAGAGCGGCGGTGTTCTACAGCCGCTTCTGTCAGCTTCCAATGTAAAGAAATGCATCTCATAGACACCTGCCATCACAACCTAAGACTTGGTGGTCGGTGCCCGCAGCCGGCTGCAGTCTGGTACCCCACCTGGCTGGTGGTCTCTGTCTTTCTCCCGCACCTGTGTTGGATGGTGGACTCCCTGTGCTTGCAACTTCAGGAGTCCGCTCCCGGCTTGTTGTTGCCTAAGGAGCCCTTTGCCCGCAGACGCTGGCCCGTGGGATCTCTGAGCCGTGGTGGTGGCCGTTTATCCCCCTCGTTGGGCTGTTGCCTTCAGTCGGGACTTTGGGTGGGACAGGACCTCTAGTCCTGGCCGCAATCAGTTAATTAGCTAGCCCCCAGTAGCTTCTTGACCTAACTTCGCTCTCGTTTCCGAGTCGGTTCCCCGGGTCGGTACTGGCGGGCCACAACCTTGTCCCGGTCCACCTCGGTTCCACCGAGCCGTCTTCCCGGCTCCTGCAGACGGAGACCGCCATCTGCCTCCTAGCCAAAGGTACCAGGGCTCCTACCCCGGCACCTGCTCAAATTGGTTTCTCTCCTCTGCTGGAGCTGCACACAGCTCCAGCCCATACACCTCTCCAACTTGAACTCTCAACCTTCTCTGCCTACTGTTTAGTTTCCCGCCCCAGGCTATCTGAGACTCCTCGGTGGGCGTCTTCTAACCGCCTGGTTCCGCCCCATGGTGTGTCCATCAAGCCCTGAGGGGGTGACTAGGGTTTTAATGTTTGGCTGAATGTTACCTATGAGGGACAGGTGTAATGCGGGGCCCTGTTTGTGACTACCTGGCCCAGCCAGGGCGTCACACTCCCCCTTGGTTAACCACAGACCATCCGCGGGTTGTCCGACAACCACCGGTTTATTTTGCTTTTGGAACTGTTAAAGATAAAACATACGTACAATTATACTAACATATTTACATTCATAAAGGCTTTGTTTCATCCCTGTGACGGGAGGCATATTACTTAAACGATACATAATCAAACATTTTTTTTATTAACCGGGAACGGAACGGAACCGGGTCCTTTTCACTTTTGCCCACCCAAGCAAACCTAGCCCTGATGCTGTCTCTAAAAACCAGGTCAGCACCCCTTTTCCCCAGTCCATGAAACGGGTTTGGGTCCGGGTGTTGCCCACACGGGCCGTGTAATAAGTTCCTTATCCGGCAGTCTCTCTCAGAGGCCCCACGTCCAGGGGACCCCTGACCCGGAGGTTGGTCACCAGTTTCCATGGTGACGGGACCTCGGTCTACTCTGCCGCAGGCCCTTCCTCCAACCAGCCTCTCCGGAGACTTCAGGACGGTGAAAAGGGTGGTCTAGGGCTATTTACAAGGCCCAAAAGTTTTTGCGTTGGCCTGCAAGTTCTCGGCCATGTCTTTTTGTATAAACGGGGTAAAACTAGAACGGGAAGTCAACAAGGTCCCAACGGGGATGGGCAAGAGGGTAGCTGGGAACCGCTACCACTTAACACTCTGAATCTGGTGAGAATTTCGGTTAATTGGCATTCATTCACACATATATTTACACAATCAACATACAACACCCCTAGATTGCAGTCTCCCTGTATCTGAGCGGGGACTGACCGAAGTTAGGGCATGTGGACCTTCTGACCCCAATACTCTCATGTGGGGCAGGTGGAGGAGAGGGGACTGCAGGTCCCTCTTCTCGAGTGTCAGGTATGGCTGGCAGAGACTTGCGGGGGCATGGTGTAGGTGCATCCCTGGGCGCTCGGTCTGGTAGCTCGCTGACGGACCTCTCTGGCTCTATTTCTTCCACAGGTTGTGGGAACATGATAACGGGGACAATCACCGCGCCATTCTGCATAGGCCAGTCAGCTGGAAAATCACCCATCACTGTGTGGATCACCTTTTTCTTCTTTTCCACGCTCGGCGCAGGAGTAGAGACTCCCTCTACCAACTTCAGGGGCTCTGGACACTTCTTCAGGTGGTCCCTGGAAACAGTGGCCGTGGTCTTCCCTTGGTCACGACTGATCAGATACGTTTTACTATCCTCCCATCCGGTAGGTTGGATGACATAAGGAGTCCTTTCCCATTGATCATTGAGCTTGTGCATTCTCCTTTTCCGCTTCAGCACCACATCTCCGGGTCCAAAAGGGGCAGCCTGAACCCATCTGTTGAAGCGTCGCTCGTGCTTCTCCCGACTCTGGTGCAGATTCCTTTCCACATACTCTTCGATCTGCCGGTACTGCTTCTGCCGCTTGACATCCAAATTGGCAGTGGAGGGAAGGGTTTCAGGCACCTCGACGTCCAATTCTAGATCCACCGGCAGCTTTCCCGGCCGGGCTCGCATTAGGTACATAGGTGTGCACTTGGTGGAGCCGCAGGGGATGTTATTGTACATGTCTACCAAGTCGGGCAGCTTCTCTAGCCACAAGTTCCGTTCCTCCAGGGGCAGGTTCTTGAGGGGGTTAAGGACCAGATGGTTCATCTTCTCACACATCTCGATAGTTTGGGCATGGTAGGCCGTGGTCCGGATTTTCTTGCACCCGTACAGGTTGCAGAGGTCCTGAAACACCTCTGCTTCGAAGGCCGGGCCCTGGTCCGTGAGCACTTTCTCCGGATAGCCATGCGGCCATCAGAAGTACGCCTGAAAGACTCTGGCTGCAGTGCGGCCCGTTAAATCCTTGACAGGAACCACCACCATAAACCCCGAGTAGTGGTCTACGATGGTCAGGGCATATGTATATCCGCTTCGGCTGAGAGTGAGTTTGACATGGTCCAGAGCGACCAACTCCAATGGCTGGTGGGTGACAATCGGGTGCAGCGGGGCGTTCTGACTGGCTTCGTCCCGTCTTCTCAGCGCACAGGGACCACACTCTCGGCACCAGACCTCCACGGACTCCCGCATCCCACTCCAGTAGAAGCGCTCCCTCAGCAGCATCTCCAGCTTCTTACAGCCGAAGTGCCCTGTGCCGTCATGGCAGGCCTGCAGGACCTTGGGCACACATGCCTGGGGTACCACCAGCTGGCAAACTTTTTCATGTGTTTTCGGGTTAATCAACCCCCTATACAGCTTTCCTTGATGCAGGTAAAGGCGGTCTCTTTCTTTCCACAACCGCTGAGCTTCAGAGGGGGCTGTAGGGTCCAGCCTGGAAGAGCCTTGGGCAATCATAATCTTGACGAGCTGGACTGCGGGCTCCTGATCCTGAGCTTCCTGCCACCCCTGGCTGGGCATTGGGTCAAGGTTCGCTTGCTGTTGGCCCACACAGGGTTTTTCGTCCTTTGGCTGATGAAATGCAGGCAGCTCGATTTCCTCCAGACCGTCTTCTTCTATCCCTTCATCGGGCAAGTGTGGCATTCAAGACAGTGCATCTGCGTTGGTGTTCTTGCGGCCAGCCCTGTACTTGATGGTGAATTCGTAGTTGGATAGCCGGGCCACCCATCGCTGCTCTAAGGCACCCAGTTTGGCCGTGTCCAAATGTGTCAACGGGTTGTTGTCCATGTAAGCAGTGAACTTCGCTGACACTAGGTAATGTTTAAACCTTTCTGTTATCGCCCAGACGAGGGCCAAGAACTCCAGCTTGAAGGAGCTGTAATTCTCGGAATTCCTCTCTGTCGGCCGGAGATTCCTGCTTGCGTAGACGATCACCTTCTCCCTTCCATCTTGTATCTGGGACAGGACCGCACCTAAGCCCACATTGCTGGCGTCAGTGTAAAGAATGAACGTGAGGCCATAGTCGGGATAAGCCAAGATTTCTTACCCTGTCAGGGCCGACTTCAGCTGCTGGAAGGACTCCTCATGCTTCTCACCCCAGACAAACGGGGGTCCGGGAGCTCTGCCATTCTTGGTCTGTCCCACAAGGAGGTCTTGCATGGGTGCGGCCATCTTCGTGTATCCCTTGATAAAGCGACGGTAGTAGCCCACCAGGGTCAGGAACTGCCTCACCTGTTTTACTGTGGTAGGTTGCGGCCAATTCTGGATAGCGGTGATTTTCTTGGGATACGGGGCCACGCTTTCCGCGCTCATCACATGTCCGAGGTACTGCACTTTGGGTTTCAACAGGTGGCACTTAGAGGCCTTTAATTTCATCCCGTACTTGGAGAGAGCTGCAAACACTTCTGCCAGGTGCTCCAGGTGGGCTTCCTACGTCTTGGAATAAACGATCACATCATCCAGATACAGCAGAACAGTCTCGAAGTTGAGATGCCCCAAGCAACATTCCATAAACCTCTGGAAGGTGCCCGGGGCGTTGCACAGCCCAAACGGCATACTGTTGAACTCGCAGAGTCCCATTGGAGTAGCGAATGCAGTCTTCTCGCGGTCTTCTTTTGCAACCGCCACCTGCCAGTAGCCACTAGTAAGGTCACGGGTAGAGAAATAATTAGCAGTCCTCAGCGCAGCCAGCGACTCTTCAATGCGAGGGGGAGGGTATGCGTCTTTATGCGTTATCTGATTAATCTTCCGGAAATCCAGACACATTCTCATGGTACCATCTTTCTTCATCACCAGCACCAATGGAGCTGCCCAGGGACTACAACTATCCCGGATGACCCCTGCCTCTTTCATGTTCCTCAACATATCTTTGGCGCATTGGAAGTGTGCAGGGGTAATGGGTCTGTACCTCTCTTTAATGGGTGGATGTGTACCTGTGGGGATATGGTGCTGAACCCCCTTAATCCTCCCAAAGTCTAACGGGTGCTTGCTGAAAACCTGCCCGTACTCTTGCACTACCCGATATACCCCTTCTTTGTGATGCATTGGTGTGGACTCGGTGCCGACATGCAACTCCCGGCACCACTCCTCTAACTGTTTGGGTGGAGGGTCGCTGCCTGAATGTGATGTGGTGGTCGTGGAGGTTGTTTCATAGATAGCGTGTGCGTCTATAGTGAACAACTTGGCTATGGTGGCGTAGCGGGGTAGCCTGACCTCTTCCTCTCCGCAGTTCATCACTCTCACGGGCACTCTCCCCTTCTTGACATCAATCACCCCTCTGGCTGCCATTACTGTAGGCCAATGCTCCGAAGGCAAGGGCTCGCGTCCATCACTCGCACACCACCGATCTCTCCACCGGTCATGTTCACCTGTTGCTGCTGCTGGAGGGCCCGGATTTCGCGTTGCAGATGCAGAGCCCTCTGCCAGCCCCCTCCCACAGTGGCAGACAATTGTTACAACAGGCTCAACACCTCCACCATGCAGTTCTCAATCACATTGGTCCCTAGGACCACTTTTGGGTTACGGTCACTGGAATCATTCTGCATCACAATCATCCCCTGACGTTTCAGCACTGTTCACCCTACCGTCAAAGTCACTTCCTTGAACCCCACTTGGGTCATAGGGAGTCCATTGGCCGCAATGATGGTTAAACTATCGTCCGGAGGGGCAAGTTCACTATCAGACCAATACCGTTGGTACAACGTATAGGGCATAGTCATTACCTGCGATCCGGTGTCGAAAAGGGCCATAGTCGGGATAAAGTCCACCGCCAGGGAGATCATGGGGCGACCTCTAACGTACCGGTCCCGCCAATCAGCTGGGCCTTGAGGATCTACTCCTGAGGATTGGCCCTTGGCCTCAGGGGTTGCTCGTTTAACGGACACCGTCTGGAATAGTGCCCAATCTTGTTACATTTGTAGCAGACAGGTGGTCCATACCGGGTGTAGTTGTTCCTCCTCCGCTGCATCCTGGGGACGTCCTCCGGGCTGTCGGCGAGCTGTATCTTCTCCGCTGACTTGACTTTCATCGGTAGCTGCAGAGCGGCGAGGATCCTGGCGACGTCATCATTCAGGCGCTGAACTTACGACAACAGATCTTCCGGAGCTCCAATGGCTGCGGTAGGGGCCGGTAGGGCCAACAGGGGGGCTGCTACTGAGATGGAAGTGGTGTCAGCCGGCCAAGGTGACAGGTCGGGAGCACCAGCATCCGGCGCCTGGAGGGCTTTGATGGCCCGGTCTTTTAGAACCACAAAGTTCAGGTCAGTGTGCTCCAGAGACCACAGCCGCAGTTCTTTGCGATCTTTGACGGACCCCAGCCCTGTAAAGGAATTGCTCTACCAGCATCTTGTTACTGTCAGTCTCATTGATGGGGTCCACCCGTCTCAATGTACGCAAGGCCGTCTGTAGCCGCTAGGCGTAGTCTCGGATACTGTCCTGCGGCCGCTGCTGACAATTGTAAAACTGCATCCGCAACGCCGCTTCTGTGCGGGTTTCAAAAGCGATCTGGAGCTTGTAAAAAATGGCTGTCACCGAGGCCCGGTCCGCGTCTGCCCAAGTCTCCACCTCTTGCTCGGCGGCGCCGGTCAGCTGTCCCAGGACTACGCTGTTTGCCGGTCATGGCGTACAAATCGAGGATCGTGCATATTTTCTTCCGGAACACCTGCAAGGCATCAGGTTTCCCATCGTACTGGGGTAGCCAGGCAGCACCGGGCACGTAGGGCAAGGAGATTGGCATTACTTGGGTGACCGTCGGAGCCGCGGCCTCCCCCGCTCCTGCGACCGGAGCGAGTGCCGCCACATTCCCATCGTCAGGCCCACCTGCGTCAGGATTAGGCGCTGCCATCTTCCCGCTTCTCCCCCTTGGTCTTTTCTTGGCACTCCTCTAGCCAGCCAGTAAGTTTCTTTTTTCGATTTCCGGCTTTGCTTTCCGGCCATGTTCGCGCCCTTTCTCGGGGAAGGAGACCTTGGGCGGGAATTTTCGCGCCAACAAGATGGAGACAAGATGGCGGATTCTGAAAATCTTGCAACAGATCACCGCTGACTTCAATACAAGGCGCTCTTCCACAAGATAAGTGGATGGGTAAGTATCCTGTTCGTGACGCCAGAATTTGAGGTGTACCGCCCCGTGCTCGGCAGCCGAGCCGCTCGGATCCGGACCTTCACTGGGTGGCTCAAGGGTCTCCGGACCCGAGGGTCTCGCGGTCACTTCAACTAAAAGGGGGGTTGTGGTTTGGGGACATAGATGTACGGCCGGAGCCGTGTTAAGTTCGTGGCGCCACCCACGGGATGTGGTGAAGGTAGACACCACCGCTGCAGTTATGGGGCACCCAGAGGAGATGTTGCGCAGCAAGTTGTTAACCCCTCCGTGGGCAGGGATGGTGGCCCCGGGACCCGTTGGGGATGTTTGGCGGTGCAGGGAGATGGGCGACCGGAGGGTGCTGATGTACTCACTATTAGTAAACACACGAGTCTCTGGTAAACCAAGGTGATGGTGGTCGGTGCCCACAGCCGGCTACGGTTTGGTCCCCCACCCGGCTGGTGGTCTCTGTCTTTCTCCCGCACCTGTGTTCGATGGTGGAATGCCTGTGCGTGCAACTTTAGGAGTCCGCTCCCGGCTTGTTGTTGCCTAAGGAGCCCTTTGCCCGCAGACGCTGGCCCGTGGGATCTCTGAGCCGTGGCGGTGGCCGTTGATCCCCCTCGTTGGGCTGTTGCCTTCAGTCGGCACTTTGGATGCGACAGGACCTCTAGTCCTGGCCGCAATCAGTTAATTAGCTAGCCCCCAGTAGCTTCTGGACCTAGCTTCAGGGTCTGAGTACCCCCATTTGTGCTCCGGTTTCCAAGTCGGTTTCCCGGGTCGGTACCGGCGGGCTACAACCCTGTCCCGGTCCACCTCGGTTCCACCGAGCCGTCTTCCCGGCTCCTGCAGATGGAGACCGCTGTCTGCCTCCTAGCCAAAGGTACCAGGACTCCTACCCCGGCACCTGCTCAAATTGGTTTCTCTGCTCTGCTGGAGCTGCACACAGCTCCAGCCCACACACCTCTCCAACTTCAACTCTCAACCTTCTCTGCCTACTGTTTAGTTTCCCGCCCCAGGCTATCTGAGACTCCTCGGTGGGCGTCTTCCAACCACCTGGTTCCGCCCCCTGGTGTGTCCATCAAGCCTTGAGGGGGTGACTAGGGTTTTAATGTTTGGCTGAATGTTACCTATGAGGGACAGGTGTAATGCGGGGCCCTGTTTGTGAATATTTGGCCCGGCCAGGGCGTCACATATCCACACACACATACACACACACTAATACATACATATCAACCTATCTACTCTTCTGCTTTAGACCCCTGAAATTAAGGGACCTTTTGGTGACAACCTAGTCACATGATGTGATGTCACCAAGGTCCTTAAGCAGTTTTATCAGAATATGAATAAAGAATGCTGGTGCCCCTAGGAGAATGGAGGATCTGTGAAATTGCCCAGTTTGTTCTCCTAATGCCACTCCTGCATACCAGCCAGTCTCCTGTTCAGTTCTTTTAGACTCAATAAAGAGACCTTTGGTCACGTGACTGAAGTCTCCAAAGGTCGTTAAACAATCTAAACCTAATAGAAATGTTGGGGTCCCTAAGAGAGTGGGGGGCTTGAGAAATTGCGCAGTTTAACTCCCCCTAATGCTGGCCCTGATTGTAACTGAGCCTTATTTTTGGAGTAGGGTTTCCATTTCAAGCATACTCCAAAAATCCTATAAAATCATGCTAGGGATTATTTTCGGGGTAGATCCTATTTTCGGGGAAACACGGTATATGTCTGTAGAGATAGGAGATTCAGGTGATTGTCTAACAACCCTTTAGGAACAGTAATTGGCACTATATTGGTCCCAGTTTTCCCAAAAATGTTTTAATAATATTTAGTAACTGAACATATGTGACCAGCTCATTAAAGGCGTTGTATACTACCTACCCAACCCCTTTTTAAAGTAAAGTAACATAAGAATTCTCTATAGTCACTAGCAGTGTTGTTGATGTAGGGACTCCCAGCACACGCCGGATATTATCATGCCACGTGAGCCCTGCAGCCAATCAGAAGGGCTGACGTGGCATAACAATGTCGCTGGAACGGTGTTGGAGGTATTTAATTTTTTCATTTTACAAGGCAGAGTACTTATTTTTAAAAAGAAGTCATCCAGTAGTGGACAACCCCTTTAATTGAATCTGCACTTTGCTATAAACTTTGAACACAAGGTGGAGCTATACTATGAAAGAAATTGTTCTAACGCTAGGGATGAGCTGACCTGGGGACGTTCAGGTTCGCTGGGTACAGCCAGACTTCTGTTAAAAGTTTGGTTCGGTCCTCAAACTTGACACCTACCCCATAGAAGTCAATGGGAACCTTAACGTCTGTGTTGTATAATGGTCTTAGTGTTCGCACAGAGACTGATTTCAGAGTTCCCCACAGAGCCAATATTTTAAGAGTGCTGCCACAGAGCCTGTTTTCACAGTTCCACCACAGAGCCTAAATTTCAGCTCCAGTAGTGTACACTACAGCTGCTGCCATTAAAAAGCTCATAGTTGGATTTAGGATCGAGCTGGCGGTTCGCCGTAAGGCGTGCTACCCTCAGTCCCAGCCCCTTTGCGTTGCGGCTCCTAACCAATGCTGTTGATTGAGTGTCATGAGGGCATTTACTTTGAAAAAAATATTGTTCCGAGCAGGCAGCAACGCCTGAATACTCCAGAATAGAGTAATGGAATAGGACTCCGGTCATTATGAAGATTGGACCCAGTGGACAACAAAGCGAAGGAACTGGAGGCACTCTCAGACATCCAAACTACAACGGCCTCTACTTGTTCTGACCTCACCATTCATATAGCGGTACTGGGGCCTACAAAATTATGCAGACCGTCTTGTTCCTTCTGTGCACCAGAGGAAAGATTTTCATTTGGGCACGTAGCAGGCACAGAATGACCACGTCCTCTCCCTTCAGCAGCTCCACCACCACCAGCATCTGCACCACAACCATGTCACCTATTTCATGCCCTTCTCATTTTTTGCACCTGTATACAGAGAGAGAATGTCCAGCAGGTTATTATTATACTCCCTGTTTTCACAGTTCTCCCCAAGGATCAAAATTTTAGCTCCAGTAGCGAACACTACAGCTACTGTTGTTAAAAAACGAGTTGTTGGATTTGGGATCGAGTTGGTGGTCCACCTCGAGGCTTGGAAGAGTTCCCCCACAGAGTACACAGAACCATTATAATAACATAGGAGATATATATATATCTATCTATCTACCTATCTATCTATCTATATACAGTGCCTACAAGTAGTATTCAACCCTCTGCAGATTTAGCAGGTTTGATAAGATGCAAATAAGTTAGAGGCTGCAAACGTCAAACAAAAGCAGGATTTATTAACAGATGCATAAATCTTACAAACCAACAAGTTATGTTGCTCTGTTAAATTTTAATAAATTTTCAACATAAAAGTGTGGGTCAATTATTATTCAACCCCTAAGTTTAATATTTTGTGGAATAACCCTTGTCTGCAATTACAGCTAATAATCGTCTTTTATAAGACCTGATCAGGCCGGCACAGGTCTCTGGAGTTATCTTGGCCCACTCCTCCATGCAGATCTTCTCCAAGTTATCTAGGTTCTTTGGGTGGACTTTAATCTTGAGCTCCTTCCACAAGTTTTCAATTGGGTTAAGGTCAGGAGACTGACTAGGCCACTGCAACACCTTGATTTTTTCTCTCTTGAACCAGGCCTTGGTTTTCTTGGCTGTGTACTTTGGGTCGTTGTCTTGTTGGAAGATGAAATGACGACCCATCTTAAGATCCTTGATGGAGGAGCGGAGCTTCTTGGCCAAAATCTCCAAGTAGGCCATGCTATCCATCTTCCCATGGATGCGGACCAGATGGCCAGGCCCCTTGGCTGAGAAACAGCCCCACAGCATGATGCTGCCACCACCATGCTTGACTGTAGGGATGGTATTCTTGGGGTCGTATGCAGTGCCACCCAGTCTCCAAACGTCACGTGTGTGGTTGGCACCAAAGATCTCGATCTTGGTCTCATCAGACCAGAGAACCTTGAACCAGTCTGTCTCAGAGTCCTCCAAGTGATCATGAGAAAACGTAGACGAGCCTTGACATGACGCTTTGAAAGTAAAGGTACCTTACGGGCTCGTCTGGAACGGAGACCATTGCGGTGGAGTACGTTACTTATGGTATTGACTGAAACCAATGTCCCCACTGCCATGAGATCTTCCCGGAGCTCCTTCCTTGTTATCCTTGGGTTAGCCTTGACTCTTCGGACAAGCCTGGCCTCGGCACGGGTGGAAACTTTCAAATGCTGTCCAGGCCGTGGAAGGCTAACAGTAGTTCCATAAGCCTTCCACTTCCGGATGATGCTCCCAACAGTGGAGACAGGTAGGCCCAACTCCTTGGAAAGGGTTTTGTACCCCTTGCCAGCCTTGTGACCCTCCACGATCTTGTCTCTGATGGCCTTGGAATGCTCCTTTGTCTTTCCCATGTTGACCAAGTATGAGTGCTGTTCACAAGTTTGGGGAGGGTCTTAATTAGTCAGAAAAGGCTGGAAAAAGAGATAATTAATCCAAACATGTGAAGCTCATTGTTCTTTGTGCCTGAAATACTTCTTAATACTTTAGGGGAACCAAACAAAATTCTGGTGGTTTGAGGGGTTGAATAATAAATGACCTTCTGAATAAACTTTTCACAATTTAAAAAATAAAATAAAAAAAGAAATAACATTCTTTTTTGCTGCAGTGCATTTCACACTTCCAGGCTGATCTACAGTCCAAATGTCCCAATGCCAAGTTAATTCCAAATGTGTAAACCTGCTTAATCTGCAGGAGGTTGAATACTACTTGTAGGCACTGTATATATATATATATATATGTATATATATATATATATATATATATATATATATATATATATATCTTGAACCAGGAGGTGGAGCTCCAAGTGGAAGAGGAGGAGGTGGACGTGATGGTGTAGCTGGAAGAGGCTGAGGAGTGGGAGGTAGCCAACATTGTTTTGTTTTTTACTTATTTATTTTATTAACTTGGGGAGGCCCCAAAACATTGGGAATGGGAAATATAACAAACAAATTGGAGTATACCAATGGCTGGGTGTGGCTGCTATACTTACACTAGTCACCCAAAGGTACTGACTAGTTCTGTGTAATCCACAACTGGTTCATTTTAATGAATGTGAGCTTGCCACGTTGGCTATGGACAGGCAGATATGACTAACTGCCCACACACCATTAGCAAACGCCCCTTTTTCGAACGCAAAGAAAGGACAAAACAGGAATTCAAATAACTTTATTTGGAGAGTATCAGAATTTACAACCACTCTTATCTTTTAACACCACCATCTTTGGAAGGGTAAGGCCGCAGCTCATAAAATTGCCACCGGAAGTACAGGGGTTATGCTGCCGACACATGTTACCCATAGCCAATCTTCCGCCATCCACTGCGACTTTCATCAATACCATGAAAGCACCGCCAACCAACAACATAAAAGGGGAGGGCGGTGGGTAGCTCTCGATCTGTAATCAAAGAGGCCGGAAGCACATTGGTCACAGCTATATATACGCCCAGGGGTGTGGAGAAGGAGGACGGAGGCAAATTCGGATCGGGGATCCGGGAAATCCTAGGAAACAGGAAAAACATAACATAACAAGGGGAGGGAACATGAAATCAAAGATTAACCCTTTACAGAAAAAGAGGGCAAACAAAAGCCACAACCGCGCTGGCCAGTCAGGGGCTCCCCAGCAGATACAGCCGGGCCCCCTCAGTCTGTGATCACATCCCCATGCCATGCTAAACACATGTGCTGAAAGTACAATTGCTGCAGGGCAGGCCAGCCCCTCCAAGGTATAAAGAGCAAGCTTAAGCCATGTGTCCAAATTTGAAACCCAGAAGTTAAATAGGTCAGACCCATCACTTAGTAAGTGCAGACGTGTGGACACATACTCTTTCATCATGTTATTGAAACGCTGCCTCCTGCTAATATGGACCGTATCAGATTGTGGTACTGGATGTTGTGGAGTGCTGAGGAAGTTTTTCCACATTTTCTCCAGGCTAACCCTCCCTCCCAAGGTAGTGCTGGTTCCTAGGGGCGACTTCCTCCTCCTCTGCCTTGTGCTTCTACTGAGCCCTCGCTGTCAGGTGGGAACGACGTCACTTGTGCATCTACCTGCGTGCACTTGTATTCCCGCATTTTCTGATCACGCTCCAGTGATGCATAAGGATGGCACATTGTCCTTATAGCGGGAATCCAGCAGGGTAGCCACCCTGTAATCAGCACTGGTAACAATCTGGGCAACTCGGCGGTCGTAGCGCAGGCACAGAAGCATGTATTCACTCATATGTGTCTGGCTGCCCAGAGGCAACGACAAGCTGTCCTCGTTGGGAGGTGTATCATCTGTGTTCTCTATATCCCCATAGACACGCTCCAGTGATGCCCGTGAGCTGCTTATGTCGCGGGCGGAGGAGGGGACGCTGCGCTCACCCACTGCTCGGGTCCGGCTGCTGCTGCTGCTGCTGCTCGGTGGTGGCTCGAGCGGTGGGCCGGATCCCGGGGACTCGAGCGGCGTTCCTCGCCCGTCAGTGAAAAGGGGAATGGTTTTGGGGATTGATTGTCCGTGACGCCACCCACGGTTGTGGTGAGGTTGTGACACCACCGCTGCTCTGGACGGGGATCCCGGGAGTGGTGACAGGGAGCAGCTTGGATGTTGTTTTCTCCCCTCCGTGGGTAGGGGGATTGGTTGTCCCGGGGCCCAGTGAGGGATAGGTAGGGATGGATGGCAGGCGGGTTACGGGGCCTGGTGAGGTGCAGGGTCGCGGGGACAGCGCTGTGCCGCACGGCACAGTGGTACTCACTCAGCCAGTAATTCACACAGAGTCTCTGGTCAAACAAACGGCTGGATGGACGGGTCCCTTGACGGCTGTGGTGTTTCTCCTCACGGCAGGTTGATGGTGACTGCCTTTCCCTGCACCTATGTTGTGTTTACAGTTCCAGTGGCTTCCCACCGGTAACCCGCTCCCCAGCTTGTGCTGGATGCTGAGGGAGCCCCTTTTGCCTGCAGGCTCCGGCCCTGGGAACTGTAGCCTTGGCGGTGACTGTTTCCCTCTACGGTGTGAGCTGTTGCCTTCAATCGGGTCTTGACTGCTGGGAAACCCCGGAGGTTCCCTTCGCTAACGGATTTGACCAGTTTAACGGCGACTCCTAGCCTGGTCGGGGTCCGTAAGCCCTACCGGATGGTGCTGGCTCCTCTTTGCTCTCCGATCCGGTACCGCCGGGCCACCGCCCGTCCACGGTCCTTACGATTCGCTCCAATCGGCCTCTCCTGCAGACGGTCACCGTCTGCCAACCTTGCTGTTCCGTCCGGGCTACACACCCGGACGCCTTCAGACTGCTCCTCTACCACTTTACTTCCTCACTCCTCAACTTCTCTCAAACTAAAACTGACTTCTTTTCCCGCCTCCAGGACTGTGAACTCCTCAGTGGGCGGGACCAACCCCCTGGCCCACTCCCTGGTGTGGACATCAGCCCCTGGAGGAAGGCAACAAGGATTTTGTGTTTGGCTTCGGTGTGCCTAACCGGGTTGTGGGGTGTGTTGGTGTAATTCTGTGACGACCTGGCTTGTCCAGGGCGCCACATTCCCCCTTAGTAAAACGCAGACCGTCCGCAGGCTGCCCGTCCATCACCGGTTTTATTTTTGTTTTGTTTTTTAACTGTAAAAGAAAAAAAAAGGTAAAACATTTAAAACACAAGCAATCTTCATTCTTCCCACATCGGGAGGCATGGTACTTAAACGTTACCAAACATTTAATAAATATCGGTTACGGCTTCCGCTCTCTCCCACCCAAGCAACCTGGCCCTGATGCTGCCCCTAAGCAAATGGGCAGCACCCCTTGACCCCAGTCCATCACCAGGCTGCCCGAGCGGGTTCTGTCCCTTTCAGGGGCCCCGCATCCATGGGGAACCCCTGAACCGCCGGAGGATCGCCACCGGTTACGGTAGTGGCGGGCCTGGGCCATCCCTTTCTCCAGGCCCATCCTCCAAATCAGCCTCTCCGGAGGCGGTCACGGTATCAAGCCCAACATTTTTATTTACATTCCACAAGTTCGTGGTTGCCCTGCAAGTTCTTGGGCTTGTCCGTAGCAGTTTCTACGCAATGGTTTCAAGGGGTCCCTACGGGGACAACAGTGCTTTGTAGCCAACGGGCTACCACAAACAAAACTGTAGGGTCCTAACGGAGACTTGCCGTAGGGTCCCAACGGGGACTGTCAGCTGGGTCCCAGGGGCCATCCACAATACTTGGCTCCGGTACAGCTTCCTCCTGCAGCTTTCCCACAGTCCACCACCGAACAGCACGACCCCCCAACGCCACCCTCACACAGGGGTGACACTGTCCCACAGGACTCCATTTTCAGCTGCCGATGATGCGGGTACGACTGCTCCTCCCACCGGACTCCTCAGCCCTGAGGGCCGTCTGGAACGTCAGCAGAGTCCCAATGGGGACCGACAGCAAGGTAACCGGGAACCGCTACCATGCTTTAACTTTTCTTACTTAATCAGCAATCTCGCGGCGCGACTGTCTTTGCTGCCGCTCCCGATGCGGAGCACTTTCTGCTTGCTCCAGTTCAGGCGGTGTGGGGGATGGGCCCAGCCAGAGTCCCTCCATGCCGGCTACGACCGGTACCTTCGGTAATGAGGGACCCCGCTGTGACATGACATGCTCTGCCTCCTGGCAGCTGCATCCCCGCCGTGCCTCAGCCGAGGCCGGGTGTCCGGGAGCGGTCAGCGGGACTTGTGGTGCTGGCTTCTGGGCGAGGGTCGCCCCAGTTGCGGCCGGGGTGGAAGCCGGGACGGGTGCCAGGGCGGTGGTAAAGGCAGGGCCCGTGGGCCGCAGGTCTGGGCCCTCTCCCACAGACGCTGCGGGCTCCGCTACCGGTAGCAGGGGTAACGGGTCGGTCGGAGCGTTGGCCGCGGGCATGGGCAGTGAGGGAGGTAGCGTGGTGGACGGCAGCAGGCCGGGCTCCTCAGCCGTATCGACCGATCCCTCGGGGACATAGGGGCGTGGGTCGCTTACCCGCTCCTCTGAGACCACCTCCACTTCGGATGCCCAAACGGTTGCGGCCAGGCCCTTCATCTCCGACGTCCACTTCGCCAGCATGAAGTGGACTTGGGCCTGGAGCTCCTGGCACATCTTGCGGCTGGGTCCAGGAACGTGTTTCAGCAGAGTCCTGGCGTCCCTGCACGCTGCAGCGCTAGTTACATGCCACCGCGGCTGTGACCACCGCTCCTCCAGGGGCTCCGTCGGGCGCAGACATCTTGTTTTCGTCCCCCTTAGTCTTTTTCCAGCTCCTCCTCTACAGGAGCGCGGTTTTGGCTTTCGCGCCTCCACTGCTCGGGAAGACGCTCGAGTGGGGACTTTTCGCGCCCAAAATGGCGGCTTCTCAAAATTTTCGGCCGGACACCTCCGGCGGTCACAAGGCGCACCTCTACCAGACGGCAGAGCGGTAAGATCCTGTTCGTAACGCCAAGTTGTCGCGGGCGGAGGAGGGGACGCTGCGCTCACCCACTGCTCGGGTCTGGCTGCTGCTGCTGCTGCTCGGTGGTGGTTCGAGCGGTGGGCCGGATCCCGGGGACTCGAGCGGCGTTCCTCGCCCGTGAGTGAAAAGGGGAATGGTTTTGGGGATTGATTGTCCGTGACGCCACCCATGGTTGTGGTGAGGTTGTGACACCACCGCTGCTCTGGACGGGGATCCCGGGAGCGGTGACAGGGAGCAGCTTGGATGTTGTTTTCTCCCCTCCGTGGGTAGGGGGATTGGTTGTCCCGGGGCCCAGTGAGGGATAGGTAGGGATGGATGGCAGGCGGGTTACAGGGCCTGGTGAGGTGCAGGGTCGCGGGGGCAGCGCTGTGCCGCACGGCACGGTGGTACTCAGCCAGTAATTCACACGGAGTCTCTGGTCAAACAAACGGCTGGATGGACGGGTCCCTTAGACGGCTGCGGTGTTTCTCCTCCCGGCAGGTTGATGGTGACTGCCTTTCCCTGCACCTATGTTGTGTTTACAGTTCCAATGGCTTCCCACCGGTAACCCGCTCCCCAGCTTGTGATGGATGCTGAGGGAGCCCCTTTTGCCCGCAGGCTCTGGCCCTGGGAACTGTAGCCTTGGCGGTGACTGTGTTTCCCTCTACGGTGTGAGCTGTTGCCTTCAATTGGGTCTTGACTGCTGGGAAACCCCGGAAGTTCCCTTCGCTAACGGATTTGACCAGTTTAACGGCGACTCCTAGCCCGGATGGTGCTGGCTCCTCTTTGCTCTCGGATCCGGTACCGCCAGGCCACCGCCCGTCCACGGTCCTTACGGTTCGCTCCAATCGGCCTCTCCTGCAGACGGTCACCACCGTCTGCCAACCTTGCTGTTAAGTCCGGGCCACACACCCGGACGCCTTCAGACTGCTCCTCTACCACTTTACTTCCTCACTCCTCAACTTCTCTCAAACTAAAACTGACTCCTTTTCCCGCCTCCAGGACTGTGAACTCCTCGGTGGGCGGGACCAACCGCCTGGCCCACCCCCTGGTGTGGACATCAGCCCCTGGAGGAAGGCAACAAGGATTTTGTGTTTGGCTTCGGTGTGCCTAACCGGGGTGTGGGGTGTGTTGGTGTAATTCTGTGACGACCTGGCTTGTCGAGGGCGCCACACTTAGAGTGCCACACTGCAGTGAACACGGTTCCTTCTCCTCAAAAACTGTTGTCTGGCTGGACAGTTGTGTACCTGGCTGATGTTGGTACAGGAATCCACCCTCTAAGGCTTAGAGGGTGGATTCCTTAGAGTCTAAGCCATGTGTGGACGACTGGCCTGATAATCATGTAAATGGTCCCTGTTCGTCCACCTCTTCCTCCTGTGCCACCTCATCGCTTGAAGGAGGCAAATAAGAGGGATAGTAATGCTAATGATGGCGTCATTAGCGCAGGCCACGTTCATGGAGTACATGTTCCACATGGAGGCCCACTCGGTCATGAAGTGTTGTTCCGCTGAACAACTCACCCATGCCTGCTGCTGCTCGCACAGTCTCTCCAGCATATGCAAGGTGGAGATCCACCTTGTGGGTACAGCTCATATGAGGCTGTGAGCAGGAAGGCCAAGGTGACTGTGCAGCGCAGACAGGCGAGCAGCAACAGGGTGAGAATGCTGAAAGCACCCAAAGACGGCCCGCACTTTCTGCAGCAGCTCTGACATCATATAATTATTCAGGAATCACTGCACCACCAAATTCAGCACCAGCCAAGGGATGTGCGTCAATCTGGCTAGAACCAGAGCTGTTACAAGATTTCAGCCGTAATCACACACCACCAGGCGGAGCTTGAGGCTCAGTGTCACCAACCACTCGTCGGTCTGTTGTTTGATCCCTATCCACAGCTCCTGCGCGGTTTGGGACTTTTCCCCCCAAAACAGATGAGTTTCAGGACATCCTCTTGTTGTTTTCTCCTTGCTGTGCTAAATTTGGTGCTTCAGGTGTTTCGCTGACCAGATGAGGAGGCGATGGAGGAAGCGGAAGAGGAGGCAACACGGACAGAGAAACATCTTGCAATCCTTGGTGGTGGTAGGACATGCGGCAAAACGCCTTCCGCCTTAGGGCCAGCCGCCACATTTACGCAGTGGGCAGATAAGTAGAGATATCGTTCCTGCCAATGCTTCCTGGTCCACTTGTGTAGACTTTGCCACTTGATTTTGTCTGCAAGATGTTTATGCAGGGCAAGGATGTCCTAGAAAAGTAGTGGCGGCTGGGAGCCACATACTGTGGGACAGCTACCGTGATAAGTTTTTTTAAAAGTATCCATCTCTACCAGCCAGAATGGCAGCATTTCAAATGCCAGGAATTTTGAAATGCTATCTTATAGGACAAGGGCTTATGGTACTTGAGGCTCAGACAGCAACATGACTTGAGGCTCAGACAGCTTGGCTGATTTGCAAGGGAGTGAGGTGAAAGACAGATAGCCATGGGCTGTAGGGGCAAACTCTGCCCTTTCATCAGGGCATTGGGTGGAAGACAAGGCAAAGGAACTGGAGGAACGCTCAGCCATCCAATCTAAAACCGCCTCTACTTGTTCTGGCCTGACCATTTGTGCAGCGGTATTTGAGCCTATGAAATTACACTGAATGTCCAGTGCCCGGCTGGAACCTCCACCCCCTCCCCAGGGGGTAGGTGGAGGCTGGCATGACGTGGCTAGGGGGGATAGGGTGAAGAGGAAGAGGGGTGGGGGTTCAGGGACCGTTAGGCTAGGCAGCGGGAAAAGGAGTCATTGCTGCGGTGGCAGCTGAAGTGGTTGTCCACCTGCTCCACAAACGGACACTGCTGAATAAAAAACCCCTGTCCTCCCACCTACTATGGACGGTCTCTTGGAGGAGCTGTGGGGGGCGGCCCGGCGCCATCCCTCCGGCTGGTTGGAGGAGCAGCTGCGGGCGGTGCTGGCCGGTGGCGTGGTGTCGGGTGCATCTGTCCCGGCTAGGCCGCAGGCGCGGCCCGCTCGTTGCGGTCGGCGGTCAGGGGGGGCTCCGGGGCCGGCCGCGGACGTCTCTCCTGTGACTAGGGGGCGGCCATGCCGCAGGTCCAGGCCTCCGGAGCGTCTCTCTCCCGGCAGTTCCGGGCGGGCCATAGGGCAGGCCGCGGTTGGAGCCGGGGCGGTCCGGTGCAGCGCCTGCGGGGCCTCAGCGGCAGCGGGGAAGCCCCGTTAGGGACCCTCCGGCGGTGGGGGAGGTGTCCAGCCTTGGGAGCCCCCTCCACGCCAGGAGGAATTCAAGGCCGCGGCTGAGGTCAGCGGTGGTTAGTAGGCCTCGGCCCGATAGGGGGGAGGGGCCTGCTGCTACCTGGCGTCAGGAGGACCTGGAGGATGCGGCGGGCCGCACTGGCGATGTTCCTGTCGGGCAGCCTGGCTGGACGGCACGGGAAGCACAGGACGGACGGCTGGATCCCTGGCAGGAGGTCGGCAGGCCAGGGCGGGACTGCTCTGGGTCTCAGCGGCAGCCTGGTGGTCGGGATCCAGGAGCGGCGGTGCGTGGACCACCTGGATTGGGCTCGGGACCGACCGATCCGAGGTTACCTTCGCCGATCGGACCGGTGGAGGACTTCAGGCAGGAGAGGGACGCGGCGCCAGTGACGGCTGGACGGCAGGATTCTGGATTGACGGCTGGCGGTATCACAGCTCCTGCGCAGCTTGGTGAGTACAGCTCTGTGTTTTGTTTGTCTCCTTTGGCTAATGATGTTTCAAGTAGCGTAGTGGGTCCGGCTGGGGCTGGGATGGCTCAGGGGCAGGCGGCCTTGCCGGGGTCACTAGGGGTTGGGGAGGTTTTGTCGGAGGTCAGGCAGTTGTTGGCGCGGCTGGAGGGGAGCGGGAGTGTCGGAAGTTGTGCATGGGTGGGATCGGGGGTCACGAGTGTGGGGGTGGCGGCGGCGAGTACGGCGGAGGTACGACGGGGGTCCGAGCCAGTGTCGGTTTCTGTGCAGACGGAAAAAGACAAGGATCGGATTCATTTGGATGATAAGGCGAGGGGGGAGGTTTACGTGTGTTTTGAGGGGCCGCTGGGCTCGCATTTAAAGAAGGAAGTTAGGGAGAAAATTTGGAGGGATGATTATGTTGAAATCTTCTCTTTGTTGCCGTTAGAGAAATTTAATTTGGACAAGCCCAAGAAAGACGACAACAAAAAAGAGGATGATGAGAAGCGGCGGTGGCGGTTGATCCCTCAGACGTTCACAAACTGGCTGCAAGCGTTTGCAATTTTAGCCAGTGTAATAGGGGAAAAGGCGCCGGACAACTGTTCACACCTTTTCTGCTATTTGGATTCTATAGGGGAAGCTTATAGGGTGTATGGGGGGCAGGCCTGGTTGCGGTACGACAAACAGTTTCGTCAGCGGAAAGCCATTCGGCCATCCATAAGATGGGACCAGAAGGATATTGGGCTCTGGTTGCGGGTCATGGCACCGACTCGGTATGGGCAATCCTTTCCAGGGGAGGCCGGGGCTTCCGGCCAGGCTGGGGGGCGGTATGGCCAGCAGGCCGGCGGGGGAGCTGGAGGTCAGTCGGGATCGCAAAAATCAGGGCTTTGCTGGCTCTTCAATGAGGGCCAGTGCAAGTTTGGGGAGCAGTGTAAGTTTAAACACCAATGCTCACACTGTAGTGGCACCAATCACGGGGCGTCGAGGTATTTCCGACGTAGCAGGGTCAGAGGGGGCCTGGTAATTCAAAAGGGGGAGACTCCAGTGAAGCTTCGAGAGATGCTCCCTTAACTAAATAGGTTTCCTAGGAGGGAGGAGGCAGAGTTGCTAGCGAGAGGTTTTCAATTCGGTTTTTGCATTCCTTCGGGAGTGGGTCTGGGACAGGGGCATTTTAAGAATTTACAGTCGGCAAGCCAGCATCCGGAGGTGGTACGGGAGAAGTTGGAAAAGGAGGTGTCGTTGGGACGTATGGCGGGGCCGTTTCGGTCCCTGCCTTTTCCGGATCTGGTGGTTTCACCGTTGGGGGTGGTGCCGAAGAAGGAGGCGAATAAGTTTCGGATTATTCACCACTTATCTTACCCGCGGGGGGGGATCGGTGAATGATGGTATAGATCCTGAGTTATGCTCGGTGGTGTATACATCGTTTGACGAAGCGGCGGCCTGGGTGCGACGGTGTGGACGGGGGGCTCTGATGGCTAAGACGGATATTGAATCCGCATTCCGGTTGTTGCCGGTTCATCCGGACAGTGTACGCTTCCTCGGCTGTTTTTGGGAAGGGAATTATTTTGTTGACAGATGCCTGCTCATGGGATGCTCGTTGTCCTGTTCATTGTTTGAGGCATTTAGTTCCTTTTTGGAGTGGGTGGTTAGGGATGTTTCGGGTTTGCAGTCTGTTATTCACTATTTAGACGACTTTTTCTGTGTTGGTCCAGGGAATGCGGGGGTTTGCCAGAGTTTGCTTGCAACGATCGAGTGGGTAGCTCAGCGTTTTGGAGTCCCTTTGGCGCCGGGGAAGACAAAGGGTCCGGGGACAAGTATTTCTTTTCTTGGGATTGTTATTGACTCGGACAAGTGGGAGTTTCGGTTACCGACGGATAAGGTGGTCGCTCTCAGGGAGCAGGTAGCGAGGGCGCTGAGGGTCAAAAAGCTTTCCCTGAGGGAGGTGCAATCGTTGCTGGGCAGACTCAATTTTGCATGTCGGGTGATGCCGATGGGGCGGATTTTGTCACGGCGGCTTGCGATGGCCACTGCGGGGGTGCTAGCGCCTCACCATTTTGTGCATCTGTCAGCCGACGTTAAGGCGGATTTGGAGGTGTGGGGACGATTTTTGGCGGACTACAACGGGCGGTCCCTATTTATGGAGCCTCTAGTGGGTAATTCGGAGTTGGACCTATTTACCGATGCATCTGGGGGTTAGGGTTTTGGGGCTTATTTTGGAGGAGAGTGCCGGAGCAATGGCCGGAGGTTTGGCGGTCGGCGGGGCTGGTGAAGAATTTGGTGCTGTTGGAAATTTTTCCGATTTTGGTGGCAGTGACTCTGTGGCAGGAGCATTTTCGGAACAGGCGGGTGCGGTTTTACTGTGATAACATGGGGGTCGTGTTAGCGATTAACAATATCTCGGCCAATTCCCCTCCGGTGATTAAAGTTTTGCAGAGATTAGTGCTGGCCTGTTTGTCCATCAATGCTTGTGTGTCTGCGTCGCATGTGCCGGGGGTGTTGAATTCTATTGCTGATGCTCTCTCTCGTTTCCAGTGGGATCGCTTCAGGGAATTGGCGCCGGGGGCGATGGCCGTGGGATTGCAGTGCCCTCCCGAACTATGGAGTGTGGTATGAGGGCAGTTGGACATTTGATCAAAGGATCGTTGGCAGAGGCGACTTGGACGGCTTATCAGCAGGTGTGGCATCAATGGGAGGCTTGGGTGCAGTCTTTTGGTTTGATTCGGTCGGTGGAGGATCAGGTAGGCGTGTTACTCTTGTGGTCGGCATGGGGTTGGTCCCAGGCGAAGGTGGGTCGGGTGGTGGTGGGCCTGGCCTTTGGGTTTAAGTTGCGGAATAGGCCGGATTTGATGAAAACCTTTTTGTTGCGGCAGGCGTTGACGGGGTTTCGCCGGGGGCAGAGTTGTGTGGATAGAAGGAGGCCAGTGTCTTTTGCTCTCTTGGAGCGAATGGGGGCCCACCTGAGTGCGGTGTGTTCGTCTGTTTTTGAGGTTATTTTGTTTCGTCTGGCGTTTTCGTTTGCGTTTTTCGGAGCGCTCCGGATTGGGGAACTGGTGGCGGTTAGTCGGCAAGGTTCCGGGGGGATTCAGGCGCGAGATGTTCTTTTATTCAACACCAGCGTGGAATTTTGGCTCCGGAGGTCCAAGACGGATCAAGCCGGCAGAGGACGGCGTGTGGTACTTGGGATGGTGGCTAAATCGGCAATGTGTCCGGTGCGGTGTTTGCGGGAGTTTAGGGGGTTGGGACCGCGGGTGGATGGGCCGTTGCTTTGTCACGAGGATGGTTCGTTCTTGTCGAATTATCAGTTTCGGGCAATTTTCCGGAGGTGTGTGGAAGGTCTTGGCCTGGAACCTGGTTGTTATGCGCCTCATTCTTTTAGGATTGGAGCGGCGACAGAGGCGGCTGTGTGCGGGTTGAGTCCGGAGGTAGTACGGAGGATAGGTCGGTGGGAATCCAGGAGATATTTGAGTTATGTGCGCCCTTAGCATGGTTTATGATGTGGGGAGTTTTGGATTTGTTGGGTTATGGTATGGTACTGTATTATTTTTGTTGTCTTCCTTTGCAGGGGACTTTTCCCGTTTGGTCTGGATATTGGGCCACTCCTTTGTGCACTGGGCAGCGATCCGGGCAGACATTCGATCGGAGGGTCGTCAGCTGGGCTTTGCACGAAGTGTGGCGGTAATCCGGTGGTTGGGTATCCGGGGCATGCGGTGGATGCGGGTGTTGCCCGAGGTGCACAGGGCAATGCGATTGGACCGGGCGCCGG